>NW_016158574.1:45597-48628 GCF_001687245.7 Rhagoletis zephyria | reverse complement strand
CGCTTGTTGCCCTGATTTTTTAGGGTCTTTTACCGCACTTTCACTGCCCTGCTAATCAGGGACTTGCACTTGTTTAGCACTTTTTGGTGTCTTTTTAATTTGGACTTGCACCAATGTATATATATGTATATATATATATATATATATATATATACATATATATATTTCGTTGGCCGTTGCAGTCGACTAGCGGGATTTTACCGCTTACTAGCTGAGTTCCGCTACTCAGCGAATATGTGGTCCAGACCACGTTTGGACAACGCTTTTTCCAGCGCCTTCTTTACCAATTTTAAGTTATAGGGACTTTTCATGAGGCGCCTTTTACAGGCAACTTTCAGCCCAATGCAGCAATTGCCTAGTATAGCAAAGGCCTTTCCACTAATTGCCTGTGAAGGTTGTCTCATGGAGATTCCCTATTAGTTTTCACTCACCTTTATTTATTCCGCGAGTGCACCCTTTTTGCAAATAGTCACTGAAAAGGGGACTTATCTCCCTCGTGGATTGCCGGAACAAGTTCCCTTTTTTGTTTTTTACCTTTTTTGTTCAGCTAGCTGGTTTTCTTTTTGTTTTGCAAATGGCCGGCTGCATGAAATGTCAAATGCTGCTTCTTTCATGCGGGCTCATTCACAATGGTGTGTGCTAATAAAAACTTTACCAATGGGACTTGACGAGAGTTGTTAATTTTTGTTAAAAAATATTTTTATTGAGATAATTGTAATTATTATTTTTAAAAAATCGCAAAATTAATGAACAAAAAAAGATTATCTTAAAGATCCGGCTCGAAGGACCATGTTCGAGCGGGGTAATTTAGGGGCCGGAAATCCTCGTGATTCCGGCAACGGGGACCATTGGGGGAGCCGATTCTTTAAGATAATCTTTTAAACTAACGCCCTAGTCTCCAAAGATATAAGATATGTCAGGTGTTCGGGTATTTATACACAATTTAATTTTATTGAATAAATATATGTACAAAACATGAGTGTACTCACCTGAGATGTCGCTGGCTGTCGATCACAAAATAGAATAGAAAGAGGCTATACTCAATTGCCGCATTTATAGAGTTCACAGACGGTGGAATTTGACAACGGGATCGACTAACAGGACTCGTGCCAAAAGGGGGATAAAGTAACGAGTCCTGTTAGCGAGTGGTTGGCAGCGACATCTCTCGGTGAAGTTTGTATCCTAAACTTAAGCTGCAGGCTTAAACAGAGCTTTTATTTACCTTTCAGTAAAAGCTGGGGCAAAGTTTTGTTATAATTTGTTAACAAAAAAACCTAAGGTCGCCCTGCCCATATGATAGTCATGTGCTAAGAAATAGTTTTTCGCATTTTCTGACAAACTTATTATTTTGGGTTGGGACTCTTTTGAAGACGGTGTGCAATATGAAGAAATATACAAATAGTAAAGATGCAATTGATATAAAGTATATAAATTAATCTTTTAAAAATTATTCTATTTGTTGCATTTCAAAATTACATGTTCAATATCTTAAATTGAATTACGGGTGGACGGACACACAAATGAGCCTGACCTGCACAAGAAAAAAATCTTTATCAATATTTGAAATTTCACTTTTATGGGGTGGTATACTCACTTATGTAAATTCTCCACTTGACCAAACCAAAGGCTGCAGTGGTGAAAACACCCTCACCAGCGAACGTGGACGGACACATAAATGATCCTGACCAGCACAAGAAAAAATCTTTATTAATATTTGCACTTTCACTTTTATGGGGTGGTATACTTACTTGTAAGCAGGGACGTGAACCGGATGAAATATTTTGTCGGTTCGGTTCAGCGGTTCGAACTGTTTTTGCTCTTTTAGATTGGTTCGCCAAAGCGGTTTTTTGTCTCTGAATCGGGGTTTCGGTTCGGTTCAACGGTTCGAAAAACAAACATTCAATACCCGGCACAAGTATTAAATATATGATGTTCACCTTTCCGAAAGCCACCGCAACATGGTATACCGGGCTGTATCAATTTTGAGTAATTTAGCGTCCTTAAATTTCGAAATATTGAAGTTTGAAGTGAAATTTACCGTTATATGAAAATCGGTCTCAATTTTAGTCTGATTTCAATAATTTTCAACGTTTTGCTTTTATTTGGCAATACCATACCGAGTTTGGTATAAAATGGTAGACCGGTTACCGAGATACATATATGTGAGCATAAGTGGGCGGTGCCACGCCCGTTTTCCAAAATTTTATCATGAACGTATTTCTTGGTAAAGGATGTCGCAAGCATAAATTTTGAATAAATTAGCTTTAATATTTACTGATTTATCGAAGATTTCGTATTTCTCCAAATTACCGTTATATGGGAGATAGGCGTGGTTATTGTCAGATTTTGCCCATTTTCAATACCATCCGTCCTACGCTCGAAAGAAGTGCGCATACAAAGTTTCGTTAAAACAGTCACGGCTTAATCGATTTGTCTTTTTATTCTGATAACTTATGTATACATTTGTCTATATCTATCTCGATTAGTTTTACCTGTTACAAACAACCGTTATGTGACCAAAGTTATAATACCCTTGTACGCAAGTGCCCTCGGTTATTAAAAATAACGCGCAAGGTCACATGGTAGGTATTACCATGTTTAACAAAAAGAACAAGTGTAGATGTGGTAGATGCTCAAAAAAGTGGCAGATCTACCACAATGTGGTAGAAGTCCGTTCACTGCGCTGTAGTGGCATGCACAAGCAACAGCATATCAATGATGTACATATGTATCAGGGATGTTGCGAATGTGGAATTTTAGACATCCGCGGATGCGAATGCGGATGCGGATGTTTAAAAGCTAACATCCGCGGATGCGAATGCGAATGCGGATGTCAAATATTTTTAAGAAATAATTTTGGTGGTACATTAGGGGATTTAAGTAAATAAAAAAAGGAAAAGTTATTAATTTTTAATAATATTTTTTTATTTAGTACTTCAAATAAAACAAGTAAGAAAGTCTAAGTTCGGGCGGAGCCGAACATTAAATACCCGGCGCAAGTATTAAATATATGTTTTTTCACCCTTCCGAA
>NW_016158574.1:27771-45562 GCF_001687245.7 Rhagoletis zephyria | reverse complement strand
TATATGTGATCATAAGTGGGCGGTGCCACGCCCATTTTCCAAAATTTTACCATAAACGTATTTCTTGGTAAAGAATTGTTGCAAGCATCAATTTTGAATAAATTAGCTTCAATATTTACTGATTTATCGAAGATTTTGTATTTCTCTAAATTACCGTGGTATGGGATGTGGGCGTTGTTATTGTCCGATTTTAAAAAGTTTCGGCGGTTTTTTATGCTGTACCAAGGCCAACAACTGTGCCAAGTTTGGAAGAAATTGGTGCAGCGGTTACCAAGATATACACATGTAACCATAAGTGGGCGTGGCTACGCCCATTTTCCAAAAATTTATAATATTCTTATTTTTCGTCTAAAAATTATTGTAAATATCAATTTTGAGTGAATAATCTTCAGTAGTTACTAAAATATCGCAGTTTTCGTATTTCTGAAAATTACCGTTATATGGGAAGTAGGCGTGGTTATTGAGCGATTTTAAAAATTTTCGGCCATTTGGTATGTTGTGCCAAGGCCAACAACTGTGCCAAGTTTGGAAGAAATTGGTGCAGCGGTTACCAAGATATACACATGTAACCATAAGTGGGCGTGGCTACGCCGGACAGACGGACGTACAGACAGACATGGCTTAATCGGTTTCTCTATTCCTTCTGAGCATTTATGTATACATTTGTCTATATCTATCTCGATTCGTTTTGGCTGTTACAAACAACCGTTATGTGAACAAAATTAATATACCCTTGTGCACAAGTGCGCTCGGGTATAAAAAAGTGGGTACATTTATCTATTAAAACTTAGTTGAAACGAACCTTTAAGCCTTTACGGAAAGTGGTTCGGTTTTCGATTCGGATCAAACATTTGTGGAAAATTTCGGTTCGGTTAATGGTTCAGTTAATTAATAGAAAAAAGCGGTTTTCCGGTTCAAAACCGGTTCACGTCCCTGCTTGTAAGTATGCAAAGACTGCACTCGACCAAACCAAAGGTTGCAGTAGTGAAAATACCTGCACCAGCGAACGTGAACTGACACACAAAGTGATCCTGACCTACACAAGAAAAAAGCTTTATTGATATTTAAACTTTCACTATTATGGGGTGGTATACTTACTTGTAAGTATGCAACGGCTGCACTTCACCAAATAAATCGCTGCAGCTGTAATTCCCAGTTTACTGCACCAGCCAAACGTGAACGGACACACGGAGATCCTAGCACGCAAAACTTACTTGCAACGACTGCACTTGCTGTAAAACGAAGCTTATAGAATAAACATTTTGAATAACTCCGATATTCGTAAAGAAATACGTAAATTATTGTTTTAATTCAATATAGTTCCATTATTTTTTTGGCATACTTACTTGAATTTGCGCAATAAGAAAATCAATTTCCACGAAAATATCGGTAGTGTGGCCTATTGAACTTTTCATACGAAGACAATATTTCTCCTCGTATTTTAGTAGTAGTTTCTATAAATGAAAAAAGAAAGCAACACAGGCTACGGTAGAATGCGGGACCGAGACAACTGCCAGGTTATCCAACCTTTTATTATTGGGTAGGTTCAGAAGGCACAGAAGTTGAGCGCAACCGTTGCTAAAAAAATCCGTGATCATAATGCGCCTTCTGAACGGCTTGATACATTAGCTGTCAAATTCAAAACACACAACATGTTGTCTCAAATGATCATAAAAATATTACGATCATCTAACACGCAACTGTTCAGTTGATCAGAAGTGCAAAACGACGAGTTCAGAAGGTGCAATCGCAACAGTTACTGAGGTGTTGCGCCTTCTGAACGTGCCCAATGAATCATGTTTTTGGCAAGGCATTTTTGTATTCGTGAAACAAGCAGAGCAGCAACTCGCGATGTTGATTCGTTGCTGTCTCGCCAACACAGTATACCAATAGAAAAGGTTTTTGTTGTTGTGGCTGTTAATTTGGTACCCATAAAGGACTTGAGGGTTGCGAGCAACTGTTTTGCCGCATTAAGGGTGCTGTGCAGCAAAATAAAGTGGTGAAAAATTTTAACATCGGATTAATGGCGAGAAAAATATTGTTGCGCGCTCTATAAGTAAACATGAACGAAATAAAATATTTTATACTTCAATACAATAAATTAGCGCTATTTTTGCAATTCGAAGTGATCTTAAAAATATTTGAAGTGAAATATTTACTTTATGAGTTAAATGGAAACTATGTTATATGTAAAAATATATTCCGATTTACTTCAAATAAATGGTGTAAAATGTTTTATATATGGATCCAATTTTAATAATAATATGTATTACTTTCATATACATTGCTTTTATTGTATGTTTTCACGAGTAGTTGCTGTTTTCTGTAATTGTCTCTGGCCGACTATGCACGTTAAAGCTAAATAATTTCACAATTTCTACCCTATTATAGGTTTATATTTTAATAAAATGTGATCAATTACTTAAGAATATATAAACTCCGATCAAACTATAGTACCGAGTGCTTGAGAAACAATAATTTAAATCAAATGATCAATAGTGAACGCACTCGGAGCGAATTTTGGAACACGGAGCGAATTATGCATATAAAGACTAAATAGTTTACAACTTTCTACCATATTATACGTTTATATTTTAATGTAATATGGTTAATTACTGAAGAATATATAAACTCCGATCAAACTATAGTACCGAGTGCTTGAGAAACAATAATTTAAATCAAATGATCAATAGTGAACGCACTCGGAGCGAATTTTGGAACACGGAGCGAATTATGCATATAAAGACTAAATAGTTTACAACTTTCTACCATATTATACGTTTATATTTTAATGTAATATGGTTAATTACTGAATAATATATAAACTCCGATCAACTCAAAGCCCGGAGCGAATTTTGGAACATGGAGCGAATTTTGGAACACGGAGCGAATTATGCATATTAAGACTAAATAATTTCTCACATATTATAAGCTTATGTTTTAATATAATGTGATAATTACTGAAGATAATATTAACTCCGATCAAATTATAGTATTAATTGTTTGGCAAACTATTTTAATCAAATGATCAACAGTGAACGTGCTCGGAGCGAATTTTGGAACACTTCACAAAATATTTACAGAGGAAGTATATTATTTGGTAGAAATCAAAATGTGATTGAATTTGACATTGCTCTCAGAAGAACCATCCTATAAAGTCAAATTGAAAAAAATGTGTATGAATTTTGAATCGTTTGTTTATATTTTTTGACATAATAGTACCTTAAAAGAGAACCGCAGTGAGTTGTCAATAACACATTGTTTAATACACCCATTATACAAAAATTTAAAGGTAAAATTGCCAGCCTATTTTTTGAAGTTTGCCAAATGCCAAATTGAAGTCGGTTGTATTTTTTGCTTAAAATTACTTTTTATTATTGAGATATAGTTTCGCTACTATTTAGAGATTTCTCGACATACTTGTTCACATTTCTGTTATTTATAATTTTTCTTATTAGTCATTTATAGGTTCAGGACTTACTGTGGGTGCTTTAAGATTCATTTTGTAACTATAGACATATAAAAACAATTGCGATATTTTATTTTATTTTATATTATGGATTTTATTTGTACAAATTTTTATGTTTAATAGTTTTGAGAACACTTTTTGGTTTGGTTGTATTCTTATATTGCATGCCTTAAACTTTTTTACTTTAAGTTATAATGGTGAAGATATGTCTTCTGCGTTTGTCAAGCACTTTAGCTAGTTGGGAGAAATTTAGCCTACGCGCAAAACGCATAGAGTAGGTTACGGCTGTGTTGCCGCGATTCTCCAACATCTTGTCAAAGTAGAGTACATATTGGAGGCTATCACGGAATCCATCGTAGTCCGATTTTCCATAAAATCTAAAAAAAGCGATCACTGAATCTGAACTGCTACGAACGTGTGTATTGAAAGCATACGCTGCGCTCGTAGCTACTTGAATTCAATAGCATTTTCGTAGATCTCACGAAAAATCGGACTATGATGGATTCTGTGATAGCTTTGATTAGCTCGTGCGATTATCGTGCCCTAGAAATTCCAACAAATGACAAATGGACTCTCCAATAATAGTCGAACGTAAATTATCAACGTGCATCTATATGAGATACGTTGCTTGCGGCAAGTTGGCAGGTTAACGCCAGACCGTAAGAGGTTGGAAATCACACGAACAGCATAATCCCTACATTTGAAATAAAAATTGTTGTAAATATTTGCACTAACATAACCATAAACTGTATAACCTTTTGAGAAACACATTAATGAGGCAAGCACTTGCAACCTCAGTTAAAGCCACAAGTAGCGATTGAACACCATAGGGGTATACTCTGAGTCTTGCAAAGCCCTTGCATGGTGCACAGATTGCACGGATTGCACGGTTAAAACCAGTTTTCGTATGGGACAGCTTTGCAAACCGTGCAATCCGTGCACCGTGCAAGGGCTTTGCAAGACTCAGAGAATACCCCTCATGTTTATTTATTTCGTTGGCTATATCTCTGGGCGATTTATTTCTGCCAGCAGCCTTTAGTGTTTTTTGCCAATGGCATGGCACTATTGCACTGATAATAAGCAAATTTAGCGGCAGTTGCATTTTGTTTTGCAACAATAGCCTGCAATGATGACATGTCCTATAATGTCGACGAAGAAAGATATAAAATTTAAAATGACTAACCTTATTCATGTTCTCAGTTTCCAACGTTGTGAACTCTTGATCATCTTCAATTTCAAGTCCCTATGTACGCAAGTGGGCTGTCAGATGCTCCTACAAATACAAATTAAAATGTTTAGCATGCTCTACATGTAGCTGGAGCTAATGGCCAATATACTGCAGCCACACTTATTGCTGCAGCAGCAGCGAGAGATTTCGAAGGAGTACGTCTTGTCTGTGAATGAGAAAGTAGGATATGAATTGGCACTATGGAATTCTAATACTCACATTATTCAATAGATGTTTGGGGATTCCGGCTGATTTGGAAGACCACCCTTGGTCATGTCCAGAATAAATTTACCAAGAAAAACCGCAGGGATTGCAGTAGTTTTCCTTGAAATTACCTTTGATGATGCTATGCTTGTACTTTATGGTCTGAAAAGAAAGAAAATTGCATTAATCAAATGTTAAACACATCATTTCAATAACTTTTGCATTTCAAAAACAGAAATGCCAAGAAATAGAAACTCGCCGCGATGCGATACAGAAATAAAAACCAACAGGGCTGAATTTTCTTGGTAAACAACACAAGCGCTTAGAGCAATCTGATCCGCAATATTATTTTGTGAAAAATTAGAGTTGAAAAGAGTTTTTAAACATGATTATCACATTATCTAATTAGCGCACACAATCGTGTTTATTTTTAGTAGAATATAATTGTATTATCTCAGACTTTTTTTCAATGTTTTCTAATATTCGTTGTCTTGGAATGCAAAAGCAACCATGCGCTCAATTCCTTGTGGGGAAATTCGGTTCCCATAAAGGACTTTCACGAAACAGCTACAAAAACAACATTTACATTTAGCGCATTTAGCTCTAAATGTACATTTATCCATACAAAATTCGTCACCTAACTGCAACTCCATTTTTGCATTAAGAATCTAAATATTAAAAGCAACTTTGTGATCTTCCAAAATTTCCACGATTCGAACATGGTTTAATGGAAAAAGTGGCAACATTGCTTTTTCGCGTATACAGTGGCTAGCTCGTTTCAGTGATCGCCGATCGAGATTTCATTTATTATTTTAGATTATTTGGATAAAGAAAAGTTACGCCAATTCAACATCGATGTGATGCTGATAGAAATCTGGATCAATTTGTGATTAACTCTGTCTGTTTTCCTTCCTAATTAAGTGAGGAGCACTGACAAATGAATATATACACAAACCAATGTTCGGTTATGGTTAAAACAATTCAAGTTTTTGTATTGAATTTTTGGTTTAAAATTTATTTTTTCCTTTTCATTCGGGTTTTTTGCACATTATCTTCTGCGTGAGAATTGATCGTAATAGATACGGATCTGAATAAGTGACTGGAACACGGCTGTTTGTCAAAAGCATAAGATTTCGAACTCGCGTAAATGTACATTTGCTAAATGCGATAGCATGAACGCTCTTCGAAAACATATGTTCGAAAGTGCTAAATGTTGCATTTTAAATGCAGCAAAAACGCTGCATAAGAATGCGTGTGAAGTGAGAATGAACAATTGTTCTATGGCATGCCGACCACGATTGCCAAATTTGGTTCATTTCTTTTCGTTTGGTCGATTGGTCCATTTCTTTTTAAAATGGTCCATTTGCCTTTTGGTTAGGTTATTATTACCCTTTCACTTCATGGAATAGTTTCGCGTTTTAAATTTTTTCTATTTAGTTGATCGAAAAGATATTAAACATCTTGAAATTATTACACCACATAAAGTTCTTTCTGATACTGATGTATCAATTTTGCCGCTACTCGACCAATTTCCTGTATTGGTAAATGATGCAGACATAATTGAATTTCAATTTCGCAAATTGAGGCTGAGTGAAGGTAACTTCAAAAACTGTACCAGTATAGAACGTTTTTGGGATCAAGTAAATTTGATTAAAAATGGATTGGGTGAAGCGGACTTTGGATAATTGAGTGATTTAGTTCATAACATTTTTAGTCTGCCTCACAGTTCCGCAGCAGCTAAGCGCAAATTTTTTGATTTAGCATCCGACTGTCGTGGGAACGAATATGGGCAAATCTAAAAAAAAGGTAACCTTGGTGTTATTTAGCTCTATTTTCTTTGTTGGAAACTATATCAAGCTGGTTGCTTTTGGATATAATTCACTGACGTATACTTGAAGCCTCAAAAAAATTTGGATCAATTTGCTGCATAACTTTTGAATTATAGGTGTTTAAATTTAAAAAAGTAATGAAAACAAGTGAATTTTTTATGTCATTTATAAGAGGGGCAAAATTATTTATATCTTGACTTTTAAAACACACCATATTCTGATTTGAAATTTAATGGGCATTTAGCACTTATGTGTATACTTCATATGTAGTAGGTATGAAAAGTGTGCATTAAAAAAAATAACGAAATGGCAAGTAACTCAAAGTCTTTAACTCCACATGTAAAAATTTCCAAAATTTTCGGTTTATCGCCTATAGTTTTTGAAGCATTTAATTTTAAGAACTTTTTAAGTATGTATTGTACAAACAATTAGGAATAATTTGATGCCTTAGCAAAAGGTGTGCTTGCAGAATAAACCAACTTTAACGAGAAAATATTCTGCGATCTTGAGCGTAATTTTTATTCCAAAAATATCTTAATTGGAGGCACTACTAGTCCTTATAACGTTGCATGTAGAAACGCCGATTTAGTACTTTTAATTATGCTCCTTCTTGTAGTCAAAATATTTCGAGCGTGGTATCAAATCAAAAAATTTTGAATAACTCCGATATTCGTAAAGAAATATGTAAATTATTGTTTTAATTCAATATAGTTCCATTATTTTTGATTTTTTTGGAATACTTACTTGAATTTGCGCAATAAGAAAATCAATTTCCACGAAAATATCGGCAGTGTTGCCTATTGAACTTTTCATACGAAGACAATATTTCTCCTTGTATTTTAGTAGTAGTTTCTATAAATGAAAAAAGAAGGCAACACGTGCTAAGGCAGAATGCGGGAGCGAGACAACTGCCAGGTTATCCAACCTTTTATTATTTAATCATGTTTTTGGCAAAGCATTTTTGTATTCGTGAAACAAGCAGAACAGCAACTCGCGATGTTGATTCGTTGCTGTCTCGCCAACACAGTATACCAGTAGAAAATGTTTTTGTTGTTGTGGCTGTTAATTCGGTACTTGAGGGTTGCGAGCAACTGTTTTGCCGCATTCAGGGTGCTGTGCAGCAAAATAAAGTGGTGAGAAATTTTAACATCGGATAAATGGCGAGAAAAATATTGTTGCGCGCTTTATAAGTAAACATGAACTTAATAAAATATTTTATACTTCAATACAATAAATTAGCGCTATTTTTGCAATTCGAAGTGGACTTAAAAATATTTGAAGTGAAATATTTACTCTATGAGTTAAATGGAAACTATGTTATATGTAAAAATATATTCCGATTTACTTCAAATAAATGGTGCAAAATGTTTTATATATGGATCTAATTTTAATAATAATATGTATTACTTTCATCTACATTGCTTTTATTGTATGTTTTCACGAGTAGTTGCAGTTTTCTGCAATTGTCTCTGGCCGACTATGCACGTTAAAGCTAAATAATTTCACAATTTCTACCCTACTATAGGTCTATATTTTAATAAAGTGTGATCAATTACTTAAGAATATATAAACTCCGATCAAACTATAGAACCTAGTGCTTGAGAAACAATTATTTAAATCAAATGATCAATAGTGAACGCACTCCCAAAAAGGAGGAGGTTATCAGTTCGTCATAATCTTTTTTTTTTTTTTTTATGTATGTTACCGCATAACTTTGACCACGTCAACCGATTTCGATAATTCTTTTTGCATCGGAAAGGTAGTGTCTCAGAGGTGGTCCCATACTAATCTGGTTATGAGATATATATATATATATATTTTTTTTATATGGGAGTTGAAGTCTGTTTTTTTTTGCTAAAAATTACTTGTAATATAATATGATTAATTACTGAAGATAATATTAACTCCGATCAGACTATAGTATTAATTGTTTGACAAACTATTTTAATCAAATGATCAACAGTGAACGCGCTCGGACCGAATTTTGGAACACTTCATTAAATATTTACAGAGGAAGTATATTATTTGGTAGAAAGAAAAATGTGATTGAATTTGACATTGCTCCTATAAAGTCAAATTGACTTTTTGACATAATTGTACCCTAAAAGAGAGCCGCAGTGAGTTGTCAATAACACCTTGTTTAATACACCCATTATACAAATATTTAAAGGTAAAATTGCTAGCTTATTTTTTGACGTTTACCAAATGCCAAATTGAAGTCTGTTGTATTTTTTGCTTAAAATTACTTGTTATTATTGAGATACAGTTTCGCTACTATTTAGAGATTTCTCGACATACTTGTTCACATTTCTGTTATTTATAATTTTTATTATTAGTCATTTATAGGTTTAGGACTTACTGTGGGTGCTTTAAGATTCATTTTGTAACTATAGGCATATAAAAACAATTGCGATATTTTTATGTTTAATAGTTTTGAGAACACTTTTTGGTTTTGTTGTATTCTTATATTTGCATTATACTTTTTTACTTTAAATTATAATTGTGAAGATATGTCTTCTGCGTTTGTCAAGCACTTTAGCTAAGTGCGAGAAATTTAGCCTATGCGCATAAAAGCATACAGTAGGTATATGGCTGTGTTGCCGCGATTCTCCAACATCTTGTCAAAGTAGAGTACATATTGGTGGCTATCACGGAATCCATCGTAGTCCGATTTTCCATAAAATCTACGAAAAAGCGATCACTGAATCTGAACTGCTACGAACGTGTGTATTGAAAGCATACGCTGCGCTCGTAGCTATTTGAATTCAATAGCATTTTCGTAGATTTCACGAAAAATCGGACTATGATGGATTCTGTGATAGCTTTGATTAACTCGTGCGATTATCGTGCCCTAGAAACTCCAACAAATGACAAATGGACTCTCCAATAATAGTCGAACGTAAATGATCAACGTGCATCTATATGAGATACGTTGCTTGCGGCAAGTTGGCAGGTTAATGCCAGACCGTAAGAGGTTGGAAATCACACGAACAGCATAATCCCTACATTTGAAATAAAAATTTATGTAAATATTTGCACTAACATAACCATAAACTGTATAACCTTTTGAGAAACACATTAATGAGGCGAGCACTTGCAACCTCAGTTTAAGCCACAAGTAGCGATTGAACACCATGTTTATTTATTTCGTTGGCTATGTCTCTGGGCGATTTATTTCTGCCAGCAGCCCCTCGTGTTTTTTGCCAATGGCATGGCACTATTGCACTGATAATAAGCGAATTTAGCGGCAGTTGCATTTTGTTTTGCAACAATAGCCTGCAATGATGACATGTCCTATAATGTCGACGAAGAAAGATATAAAATTTAAAATGACTAACCTTATTCATGTTCTCAGTTTCCAACGTTGTGAACTCTTGATCATCTTCAATTTCAAGTCCCTATGTACGCAAGTGGGCTGTCAGATGCTCCTACAAATACAAATTAAAATGTTTAGCATGCTCTACATGTAGCTGGAGCTAATGGCCAATATACTGCAGCCACACTTATTGCTGCAGCAGCAGCGAGAGATTTCGAAGGAGTACGTCTTGTCTGTGAATGAGAAAGTAGGATATGAATTGGCACTATGGAATTCTAATACTCACATTATTCAATAGATGTTTGGGGATTCCGGCTGTTTTGGAAGACCACCCTTGGTCATGTCCAGAATAAATTTACCAAGAAAAACCGCAGGGATTGCAGTAGTTTTCCTTGAAATTACCTTTGATGATGCTATGCTTGTAATTTATGGTCTGAAAACAAAGAAAATTGCATTAATCAAATGTTAAACACATCATTTCAATTAATTTCAATAATTTTTGCCATTTCAAAAACCGAATTACCAATAAATAGAAACTCGCCGCGATGCGATACAGAAATAAAAACCAACAGGGCTGCATTTTCTTGGTAAACAACACAAGCGCTCAGAGCAATCTGATCCGCAATATTATTTTGTGAAAAATTAGAGTTGAAAAGAGTTTTTAAACATGATTATCACATTATCTTATTAGCGCACACAATCGTGTTTATTTTTAGTAGAATATAATTGTATTATCTCAGACTTATTTTCAATGTTTTCTAATATTCGTTGTCTTGGAATGCAAAAGCAGCCATGCGCTCAATTCCTTGTGGGGAAATTCGGTTCCCGTAAAGGACTTTTACAACGAAACAGCTACAAAAACAAAAACCTTTTCTACTGGTATACTGTGCCCGCCAACGACTAAATGATAGCGCGTAATGGGCTGTTTTTGCTTACGCGTAAAAGCACATTTAGCGCATTTAGCTCTAAATGTATATTTTTCCTTCCAAAATTCGTCACATAAATGCAACTCCACTTTTGCATTAAGAATCTTAATGCTAAGAGCAACCCTGTGATCTTCCAAAATTTCCACGATTCGAACATGGTTTAATGATAAAAAGTGGCAACATTGCTTTTTCCCGTATACAGTGGCTCGCTGCGTTTCAGTGATCGCCGATCGAGATTTCATTTATTATTTTAGATTATTTGGATAAAGAAAAGTTACGCCAATTCAACATCGATGTGATGCTGATAGAAATCTGGATCAATTTGTGATCAACTCTGTCTGTTTTGCTTCCTAATTAAGTGAGGAGCACTGACAAATGAATATATACACAAACAAATGTTCGGTTATGGTTAAAACAATTAAAGTTTTTGTGTTGAATTTTTGGTTTAAAATTTATTTTTTCCTTTTCATTAGGGTTTTTTGCACATTATCTTCTGCGTGAGAATTGATCGTAATAGATACGGATCTGAATAAGCGACGGGAACACGGCTGTTTGTCAAAAGCATAAGATTTCGAACTCGCGTAAATGTACATTTGCTAAATGCGATAGCATGAACGCTCTTCGAAAACATATGTTCGAAAGTGCTAAATGTTGCATTTTAAATGCAGCAAAAACGCTGCATAAGAATGCGTGTGAAGTGAGAATGAACAATTGTTCTATGGCGTGCCGACCACGATTGCCAAATTTGGTCCATTTCTTTTCGTTTGGTCCATTGGTCCAACTCTTTTTAAAATGGTCCATTTGCCTTTTGGTTAGGTTATTATTACCCTTTCACTTCATGGAATAGTTTCGCGTTTTAAATTTTTTCTATTTAGTTGATCGAAAAGATATTAAACATCTTGAAATTATTACACCACATAAAGTTCTTTCTGATACTGATGTATCAATTTTGCCGCTACTCGACCAATTTCCTGTATTGGTAAATGATGCAGACATAATTGAATTTCAATTTCGCAAATTGAGGCTGAGTGAAGGTAACTTCAAAAACTGTACCAGTATAGAACGTTTTTGGGATCAAGTAAGTTTGATTAAAAATGGATTGGGTGAAGCGGACTTTGGATAATTGAGCGATTTAGTTCATAACATTTTTAGTCTGCCTCACAGTTCCGCAGCAGCTAAGCTCAAAGTCTGTAACTCCACATTTCACAATTTTCAAAACTTTCGGTTTATCGCCTATAGTTTTTGAAGCATTTAATTTTAAGAACTTTTAAGGTATGTATTGTACAAACAATTACGAATAATTTGATGCCTTAGGAAGAGGTGTGCTTTCAGAATAAACCAACTTTTAAAGATAAAATATTCTGCGATCTTGAGCGTAATTTTTATTCCAAAATTATCTTAATTGGAGGCACATTTGGAAAACACGTCGAAACGATCTGAATATTTTTATAACTACTAGTCATTATAACGTTGCATATACCTGTAAAATGCTTAAAAAAAAATGTTCTCTAGAAGTGTGTAAAAATTCCGATTTAGTACTTTTAATTATGCTCCTTCTTGTAGTCAAAATATTTCGANTAATTGGAGGCACATTTGGAAAACACGTCGAAACGATCTGAATATTTTTATAACTACTAGTCATTATAACGTTGCATATACCTGTAAAATGCTTAAAAAAAAATGTTCTCTAGAAGTGTGTAAAAATTCCGATTTAGTACTTTTAATTATGCTCCTTCTTGTAGTCAAAATATTTCGAGCGTGGTATCAAATCTCATTTTTTTCGACAAAGGTTCTGATAGTTCCTCTTACTTAATTTGAGCCTTTTAAATTCAATGGCGTCCCAATTTTTCCCGATTGTCTCCACTTTTGGAGATAGCGGTACTTGAAACTTTGCTTAAATTTGAACTATTTTATAAAAAAACTCCCTCAGTTTTGAAGATATTTTATTAAAATTTTGCACACTCTTGTATTTTAACATTTCCTTTAGTAGTAGTAGTAGTAGTAATTTTATTTATCTTTAAAATTGAAATTTAAATAAATAAAAGATCATAGACAATAACAATAAATGTTGTGTGTCTGCATTGCACTTAGAACTAAACAAT
Source organism: Rhagoletis zephyria (assembly GCF_001687245.7). NCBI lineage: Eukaryota > Metazoa > Arthropoda > Insecta > Diptera > Tephritidae > Rhagoletis > Rhagoletis zephyria. The sequence continues at coordinate 32,488 of NW_016158574.1, read as the reverse complement.
ATAATATATATATATATTTAAGAAAACTCATTTACAATCAGCTCTCTATATTTAAGGCAATTACTTATATAAATATGCAGTGAACGATAATTACCATCATTAAGAATATTTAAAACTCTTGGCAGGTCCAAGACTTTCTCACCAAAACAATCGAAACGAATATTTTTATATATACACTCTAAAATATTTTTGTTTAAATTTGCGCATATTAAGATAGGTAACCAGCATGGTGAAATAATAACAAGGTGTTGTCAGTAGCGACGTGTTTGTTGTAATTTTGACATCGGCATGCTTATTTTCAGTGCTGCCGATGTTAATTTTTATACTTCTATTCGTTGGGAAATAGTATCTAAAATCTCCATTTAGTAGTACCGCGATTTTTAAAGAACTTGGCATTTTCAGAACGATATTAATATTTAAAATTGCTGGAATTGTATAATTTTTGTCCTCAAAATATAAAATATAAAAGATATCGTGGTTATCGATGGAAAAACACATAAACAAAAATCGTATGGAAAGGCGATTTTTTTATATTGAATATATTTTGCTGCATTGTCATAATATCGAGCCAAATGGACTACTGATACACTAGAATATAGCGGTTAAACTACGATTTCGCTTATATGATCGATATTTATGTGTTTTAATCTATTTAAAAAATCATTAACAGTCTTATAGGAAATTGCTTTATTTTACGGCCTCTACTTTTTTATAACTTACAATATATGTCCAAGCTGTGTGGAGCTGACGATGCAAACATATATTCAGGCTTATAAGCCTGTAATTGGACATGTTTCTACATTTAATTTGAAATAGTATGCACAAACGGATTAAAAGTAGTAAATAATTAGTACCTTTTATACTACTTTAAAATGCGTGACAGGAATAGACCTGCCGAAAAAGTGAGGTTAAGTTACTGACAACACCTTGTTATTATTACACCATGGGTAACCAGTTTCCTCTCTTAATGAATGCAAATTTAAACACTGCTTGCTTACTTTTACTCATCATATGTGTGGCGTAGAACAAATTTCAAATTTGTTTTTTGAGTTTTAAACATTTATTGTTCACATTTTCACAGTTTACACATAAAATGTTTAAAATTTCCTCTAAAAAATGTTCGTTTAAATTTACGCATATAAAGAGAGGTAACCAGTTTCCTCTCCTAGTGTGTGCAAAATTAAACAATGTCTGTTTACTTTTACATATCAAATTGGTCACGTAGCGCACACAAGGGGTGGGTTTTGGGGCTAAATTTATTATGATATAAGAAATTTTGAAAGAAAAAATTTTATTTTCCATTTCTTGTGCGTCATTTTGTAAGAATTTGTCATTTTTTCTTGAGAGCTCTTTAAAGTTTAACTGCGAATGAAAACATTGTCCTAAAAATATGCAATGCATACTCACTTACTGTTGCTTTTTACAGCCTATAAAAGTTTACCACTAATATGTACTTAATAAGAATCGAAGATTTAATTTGCTAACTTCGAATTCGTTCCACCAAAATGAGCTACGTGATAAAAATACAATTTCAGTTAAATTTTCGTTATTCGAATTATTAAAAAATGAGAAACCAGAAATCGACGAAAATTAATAAAAAAGTGTAAAAATTTCGTGAAATTATTTAATTTATTTATATTAAAATTCTTTTGTAAAATTTTGTATTACTTTTGAAAGTTGAGTGCATCTTTAACCGTTAATTTTTTCATGATTTAATGATCGGATCTAAACCAAATTACGAGACGACCCTTAAGGTACCATCTTTCCGGTAAAAAAAATAATTATTGGAATCGGTTCGCGCGGTGCAAAGTTATGCGGTGGAATAAATAAAAGAAGTAAAAATACTCCGAAGAATTGATAACCTGCCCTTTTTTGAAGCCGGTTGAAAATGTCCGAGTTCTTTGTAAATTTTATGTAAATAAAATGCAATTTATGAAACTTTAAAAAGTTTATTTATTTATTTCATACTGTACATAAAACTTGCATAAATGTATTTTAAAGAGCGAATTTTCAGTATTTTCTGACGATATATATTTAGAAGTATAAATCCTTTCCCCCCAAAAATATATTCCTGCGTGCGCCCCTGGCACTTAGTATTTATTATTTGTAAAAAATATATTTTTACTTTCAAAATGTTTGTAATTTTAAACATTTCATGTGTATATTTTAAACAACTCATGCTCAAAATCAAATCTTGAACATCTTGTGCGTATACTTGAACAGATTCTGGTTGAAAAATAAACACTTTTCAGTAGTAGTTTTACATGCACTTTTTAAAGTGTAGGACATTCCCCAATGAAATGGTAGGTGCCTTCGACAGCTCTCAAGTTGCAAATAGAGCAGGTCTTAGTAGAAATATTTTTAAAAGATCTTGCATTAAGATTAAGTAAGCCACCTCTTGCGCGAAAAATAAGACTTGTAGCATACGCAGTATAGTCATCATTAAAGTAGGTAGGGCCTGTAGGTATTAGGTCCGGGTAAAGGTCATGCGTTTGGGACTGGTGTGCTCTTTCAGTGAAGCTCGCAAACTCTATTTGGATCAGCTTTTCTAATATTAAAGGAATGTTCTTTTTAAGCAGAGCAGGGGAGAAATCCGGTTCCATATTAACACTTTCATAAATATTGTACCACTTTTTAGTCCAGTACGAACCTTGTCGCACTGTCTCCTCGGGCACGATGCGGGGCAATCTGTTAGACGGCAGACTAAAACAGCGCCCAATAAAAAACATATGGGCACGTAAGGTGTGGAAAATTTGAGGGCATAACCCGGTTTCCAGGTGCAGCATATAGTTTGGGGTATTATAGGGAAGAAATATTAACTTTTTTAAAAAGAAACGCAGGAGTTTCTCTACGGGTTCAAACTTATCAATACCCCAGATTTGTGCGCCATAAAGTATAATGGACCTACCCGCAGCATTGAAAATGTTCATCTTCTTTGAGATAGAGATGCGAGGGTTGTTTATATATTTGATCCATGTGGCGTTTACCGCAGTCTCAACTTGTTTTGCGTCTAAGTGCTTCACAAAAGTAAGTTTGTAGTTTAAAAGTAAACCCAAATACTTATACTCATTGACAATATCAATAACCTCATTTCCAAAATTCCAGCGACATCCGGCACAATATCGTCGGCGTACATCAGAGCTTTTACTATTGTGTCACCAACTTTCACTCCGCACGGGAGGCTGTCACTTAAATCATTAAGATATAATGAGAAAAGGGTTGGACTCAACAAACAACCTTGACGTACACCTTGGTTAACAAAAATCGGGTCAGAAAACTCCCCATCTAACCACACCCGACTAGTTGTATCCTCATATATTAATCGTATAACCTCTACAATATGGCTGGAGAGACCGAGACAGGCCAGCTTGTAGAAAAGCATACCGTGAGGAATTGTGTCAAAAGCACATGAAAAGTCGACGAAGAAAGCATAAGTTTTCTTTTTGGCATTAAAATTCAAGTGTATAATACTAGTTATAGTAAAAAGATTGTCCATTGTTGAATAATTTTTGCGGAAGCCAGCTTGAAATTCGGTTATTATATTGTTACAGTCAAGCCACGCATTTAGACGGCTCAGCAAAAGACCAGTAAAAATTTTAGATATTGTGTCGAGCAAAGAGAGACCCCTGTAGTTGGACGGAACGTCTGGATCACCTTTTTTAAAAAGAGAAATAATAACAGCGTTACGAAAACTTTGAGGAATTTGCTTTTTAAGGAATATTGTATTGTACAATGCAAGAAGCTCAGTTAGAAAACACTCTGGGGCGTACTTGTAGAATTCATAGCTAATACTATCTTGACCAAGAGCTTTATTTTCTTTAAGCCCTTGAAGAACAAGCTTCAGCTCGCGGAGTTCAAAAGGAGAATCTAGAAACGGGTCCACAACTGAGGGCAAAGTCCAGTGCATATAAGGTGAGTCAGCTGTGCAAGATAGCAAAGTTTCAAAATGGCTTTAAAGAGCCTGCAAGGAAAGGCTACACTTCACTCTCTGGGAACGACATTTCAAAGAGTTTGCAATTCGCCACCAGTCACTTGAGTTCCTAACAGTGTTTAAGAGGTCAATTACCTTACACTTATGTTCCAATTTTTTCTTAGAGCAAAGCTTGAAATAGCTTGCGCGAGAGGATACATACAATACACGAGCTGCCTCAGAACTAGCACATCTAAACGCACCTAAATTTTTCAACATGTTTTTGCGTGCCATCAAGCATTGGCTGTCGAACCAATTGTTTTTTTGGCGTAAAATACGGTTTGCCCAGGCTTGCCGGAGCAGCAGATTTTACTTTATTTGTTAAAGTGGATACCAAAACATCCGAGGCTTTGCCTTGCTTCTTCACTGGAAGTGGTTTTTACGTGGCGGGTCCCAAGCCCAGCGCACAACTCATTGCTGGGACGGGGGTGGTTTTGCAACCAAATACACGTTTATATAGCGACAGACACCCGCTTGCAGCCGCACCACTGGTGAACAGACGCTGCAGACTTCAGTGAGCCCTAAAACCGAATAAGTCAGAGTGGCCCCACCGAAGCTCCCTCTCTTTCTGCCGTGACCCAAGGCTCCACTCGGAATGGTTACCGCATCTCGCACATGGGTTGCTCACGTTGCCCAGAGTGCGCGAACGAGGACGCAAGAGTCGGGATTGAGTATAGCCATGCAACTGTAACTGCATACCCAGCGCAATGGCTATACCCCATTGCACTAACAGCTGCCATGTAAAGG
>NW_016158574.1:0-24707 GCF_001687245.7 Rhagoletis zephyria | reverse complement strand
CTTTACGCGTTGGCGACGGCGAGTACCGCAGACGATGGAACGATGAGCTATATGAGCTTTACAACGATATGGACATAGTGCAGCAAATTAAAATACAGCGGCTCCGCTGGCTTGGTCATGTCGTTCGAATGGACACCGACGCTCCAGCTCTGAAAGTATTCAACTCGGAACCCGCTGGTGGTACCAGAGGAAGAGGGAGGCCCCCACTGCGATGGAAAGATCAGGTGGAGAAGGACTTGGCTTCACTTGGCGTTCCCAATTGGCGTCAGTTGGCACAGAGGAGAAACGACTGGCGTGCTTTGCTGAACTCGGCCAAAATCGCTTATGCGGTTACAGCGCCAAAAAAGAAGAAGAGGAGGATACCAAAACATCAATTTTGTCCTCTGCATTGGCAAAGTCACAGCTCGGCAAGAGCTAATAAGTGTATTATATCTATGAGCTAACTTAGACTTCCACAGTATCTTTGCAGGACAAACCCCTAAAGAATCCGTGTCTTCCTTCTCCGGCACCGAGAACTGCATTAAAAGCGGCATATGGTCAGAGAATTCTTTTTTACCAATAGAAAAGCTATTAATAAGCGGAAGGAGGTCAAAGGAACATATAGCGTAGTCAATAACCGAGCATCCTACAGCTCCACAAAACGTGAACTCCCCACACGTATTGCCAGATATCCTTCCGTTCAAGATAACTCCCCCCACATCCTCCACTAAGCTCAGAATTTTTCTACCATTAGTATCTAATACTGAGTCTTTTGAATCCCTACTTTCCGAGAATTCAGGTAGCCCAGACAGTAGGTGTTCTTCACTTAGTTGTAGTTTACCCACGCGTGCGTTTAGATCACCAAGGACACAAAAAGAGTCTGGGTGCTCAGTAGCGAAAAAGTTTTCTAAATGTTGAAAATGTTCATACCAATTGTTGCAATTCAAGTACTGTGGAATTAACCATGTACATGAATGAANGAATTCAGGTAGCCCAGACAGTAGGTGTTCTTCACTTAGTTGTAGTTTACCCACGCGTGCGTTTAGATCACCAAGGACACAAAAAGAGTCTGGGTGCTCAGTAGCGAAAAAGTTTTCTAAATGTTGAAAATGTTCATACCAATTGTTGCAATTCAAGTACTGTGGAATTAACCATGTACATGAATGAAGATTCACTGAAAGTACAACACATCCAGAGACGTTAATAAACTTAATTTTATAAGCCGTTTTTAAGCTTTTTTTTGAAACCAAAAAGACAACCACCGCTAGCGCGGCCTGCTTTGTGTATCTTAACAACTTCCCTGTCCTCATACATTGCATTTTGTTAATGCCCCACGTCCACAGGTTTTTTGCTCTAACATGCTGAAGAACGTCACACACAATTGTACACAAAAATGAATCACATGTGACTCATGAACTTATTTCAACACGCTCTCGTGAGTCACATATGACTCATTGGACAGGGAAGTTGTTAATTGCATCTTTCCAAAGTAAAACGTAATCTGTAAAATGGTGAGAAAATTTTGTTCTGTCTTCGGCAAGTATGTGGGTCTCAAACAAAAAGAAAATATCGAATGATTTAATAAACGTAAAAAAGTTACTGAATTTTAGCTTACTGTTTAAATTAGCTATATTATATGATATAATATTAAACTGTGATACTGATTTAATTTTACAAGCATTATTATCCATTGCTAGGTGTGTAACAGCATAACTGTCCATCAATAGTTTTTTGATTCAATCTTGTTCAAAATACCTTCATACGTAACATCAATTTTGCAAAGATTTTTACCATAAAGGCTTTGAAGAAAAGCTACAGCCGGTTGACCTTCACACATTAAAACGGTACTGTTGTTAAAAGCCATCCATTTTCGGTTGATTCACATTGCATCATTTTTGACAAGAATTCTGTGTGAACGATCCAACAACAAAAGCTCTCTTCTAATTTGAAGTAGCACTTTCTTCCTTTGTTGCTTAGCTGCATTGAGATCCTTTTCAAGGAAGATTTTCGTACCAGATAATTTCTTTGAATTTTTCAAAACTTCGCTTGCCATTTCTGCAGAAGAGAACTCCGCAATCACTCCCATTTTCTCATTTTTACTATATAATTGGCGCGCCTCCCTAACTTCTACATGCCGCAAATTTAGTTTTTCAGTGCAAAGCTTTTGTACTGCTGCTTTAGGTGAGGCTTCCTTCGGCAAACCGTTCACAATAACGTTCAATTTCTTACTTGCATCGACCAAACGGTTTAATTCCAGCCTGTCCAGTTCACGATCTCGCTTCATTTGCATCAATTCAGCCTTAAGTTTCTCATTTTCAGACTTTAGACTTTCTATTTGAACCCCAACCGATTGCTTCAAGTCGTTGATGGTATCTTTAGTGGCTAAACCCTCCAGCTTTTTGCTCACGTTGCCTTCTATGCTGTTTATCGCAGCCAAAATGTCATGCAAAGAGAGGTCAGGAGAAGTTTCAGACACTTTACGTTTCGCTGCTTGTGACGTCGGTGTACGTTGCATGATTATCACACGTCTTAACCGCAAACCAAATCCTTTTTTAAATTTAAAAATTTTGGTATTACTGCAGGGAGGCGGCAACCCTGTTGATTTGCTATTAGCACTTGCAGAAATTAACACGGCTATATGCCAACAGATGGCGCTATTGCTTCTTACAGCTGTTAAACACTGACTTGCAAAATTAGCGCAGCTGAAACGCCAACAGATGGCGCTGTTGATTCTTACAGAAGTAATTTACAACCAAAACAAATGCTTTCGACTATGCGCTAAAGTTTATTGCACTAGCAAGATCACCTCGCCTCAGCGGAACGCAGAGCAGCAACAGGTAGATGCTGCAACAATTTGACGATCCCAGTCACAGTCGACTCTAGCTTCCACTCCCACCTTTGCAGTCGGCGATCCTCAACAGATGATAGGCCCTCCAACGGCAGCAACCAATGCTGACGAAATATGTATTTATTAACTCACTTGGCAGTCGAACTCGATGCGTCAGCGTTGAAACACCTGTTGGTCCGTTGAATTGATACCACACCAACTTTTTATATATTGGTAAACTATTTATTTGAACACCTTTAAAGAGAGCTTAGCAAAAATCACGTATTCTAGTAACCAGAGTTGCCGGGTAAAAAAACACACATTTCCTTTACTATCTCATAAAATTATCGAGATTGGTTTACTCTAAAATCTAGCTCCCATACAACTGATTGACCAGGGACGTTGTTTTGCATTATAACTCCTCCAATTAAGCAGGTAAAAATTTAGTATAGGTTCACTTTAACATAAAGCACGCATACAATTTATTATTCAGATATGAAGTCTATTGAACAGTCGAAGAGTGCGGACGTGTTTTTAAGTTCGCTCCGTAGTCATTAAATATTGTGCTATTTAATAAAACAAAAAAAAAAATAAATAAATAAATAAATAAGTAAAATAAACAAACAAACCAAATGAAAATAGAAAGCGATGAGTCAAGCTGAAATCCGAGCTCAGAAGCAACGCGAGCAAAATGAGCGCCGGCTTTCAGTTCAACGCAACAACGCATATTTCTCTATTCGGTCCCAGAGTGACAGCGAAAGCGCAAAGCCCAATCCATCGACCACCCTCGAACCCCCTCAAGATTCAGGTCAGCGGACTTGTCCTCCAAACTTACCATTGACGACTCCGATGCCTTGGAGTGAAGAGTGCGCTTCACCTGTGCCGTATCACATTTCACGCCCAACGCTTACATCAAATTCGGTAAGCGATAACATATCCCCAAATATAGCGGCAACAACAACTAGTACAGTGACATGTTTCACTACCTCTATCGCGCCAACAACAACAACAAACACACCGGTACCTGCCGACTGCACAGCGGTGTCAACAGCCCGGCCTATTCTTGCTGCACAAGCACAAATTAACTTGAGTGCAAGCACTGGCAACAAAGGTAAAGCGCAAGAAAGGTTGAAAAACGAAACAACTAAAAATGCGGCCATACAGACTGGAATGGACCGCTATGTTACAATAAAAAGAAAACTTAGTCCGCAAAATTCAACGGGCAGTAAGACAAAAATAAACCGCCTTACCTCAACTCAGCAAGTCAGTACGAATAGATTTGCACTGCTAAGTGACAATGCCGATGATGTGAATAGCCAAATTTCTGAAGGTGCTGCAAAAGCTACTAATGCCAAACCTCCGCCCATTTTTATAAGAGAAGAGAATCCAAGCGCTCTTGTAAAAAAATTCACACAGCTAATCGAAACTAAAGTACAAATTTATTCCGAACAGGATTTTCGAACAGTGTCCAAATACCTGAATGACACAAACACAAAATTTTATACATACCAACTTAAAAGTGCAAAAGGTCTACAAATTGTAATTAAAGGTATCGAACCAAGCGTTGAAGCTGTGGAAGTTTTGGAAGCACTTAAAGATCAAAGTTTCAATCCAAAAGCTGCTGTGAATATTTTTAATAGGAACAAAATCCCTCAACCTATGTTTAAAGTTGAGCTCGAGCCTGAAAACAAACCTCTGGGCAAAAACGATGTGCATCCAATTTATAAATTACAATATCTGCTGCATCGTAGGATAACTGTGGAAGAACCGCATAAGGGAAATGGCCCTGTACAATGCACCAACTGCCAGGAGTATGGTCATACTAGGTCTTACTGCACGCTTCGCTCAGTGTGCGTAGCTTGTGGAGAGCTACATGTCTCTGCCACTTGCACATCAAACAAAGAAGACCCGCGTGCAAAAAAATGTGGTAACTGCGGTGGAAATCACACAGCAACCTACAGAGGCTGTCCAGTCTATAAGGAGTTAAAAAACCGGATCAACCAACGCGTGGCTTCCATACGTACTCATAATGTACCGAATGCCTTTGTACCCTCCCAAACGAATCCTGACGTCTTCTTCGCCAAAAGAGCCACGTCGCCAACAGTTCTATCAAACACCGTCAATGGCGTCTCGTTTGCAAGTGCCTTAAAATCAGGCTTAGAAAACCGTGCCCCTACAAAAACTGCACCTCAAGTTGCGCCGCAAGAACAGCATCCCCATGCACAATATGGTAAACAATCCAATATCGAAGCTATGATAGCGTCGATGCAACAAAGCATGATGAATTACATGACTTTCATGCAAAACACAATGCAAGAACTCATGCGAAATCAAAATACGCTGCTCAACCTGCTTGCTACTCAGCAAACAAGATAATGACCTTACTTAAAATAGCCCTCTGGAATGCAAATGGCATTCCTCGCCACAAACTAGAGCTGTCAAAATTTCTTAAGGACAAGGAAATTGACATAATGCTCCTTGCTGAAACACACCTAACTAATAGATATAATTTTGACATTTCGGGATATACCTTTTATTGCACGAATCATCCAGATGGAAAGGCGCATGGCGGAACTGGTATTTTAGTCAGAAACCGGATTAAACACCATCATTTGACTGGAATTGCCGAGAAATATCTGCAAGCAACATCAATATGCGTACAAACAAAGCAAGGTGATATTACGCTGTCCGCGGTTTATTGTCCCCCGCGTTTCACGATAACAGAAAAACAGTTTATGGATTTCTTCAGTTCGCTGAGAGAGCGCTTCCTTGCTGCAGGTGATTATAATGCGAAGCACCCTCACTGGGGCTCACGCTTGTCCAACCCTAAAGGCAAGCAATTATATGACGCGCTTATATGTAGAAGAAACAAACTCGATTACGCTTCTCCTGGAAAGCCTACATATTGGCCGGCAGACCCGCAAAAGTTGCCAGATTTGATTGAGTTTGCGGTGACAAGGAAAATTCCTCGCGGCCTTATTAGTACAGAATCAGTTGCAGATCTCTCATCAGACCACTCACCTGTACTTTTCACCTTGTGGCATCAGCCGCAAGAAAAAGAGTCACCCTATATGCTCACGACAAGGGCTACAAATTGGTTAAAGTATAAAAAATATATCAGAGCGCATATAGACCTCGATCCAAATTTAGATACGCCGACCGATATTGAAAACTCCATAGCCGCTCTTGAATCTACACTTAGAGCAGCCGCTAGCATTTCCACACCCCAGAAAGGTTATGTGCAAAATAAAAAATATAATTTAACCAATAGGAAAATTGAAATGCTTGTCTTGGAAAAACGACGCCTACGACGGATATGGCAGACTCATAGATCACCAGCATCAAAACAACTGCTCAAGGCGGCCACACATGCACTGACGAGAGCCCTCAAGAACGAGGAACAGTACGCACAGTACCGGTACATCCAAAAGCTCTCACCGACTAGCACAAAGCACTCGTTATGGAAAGCACACCACAAGCTAAATGCGCCAATAGAGACTGAAATGCCAGTACGGGACCACAATGGCAAATGGGCTCGGAGTGACGCAGAAAAAGCAAACACCTTTGCTTCTCATCTAAAAAATGTTTTTAGGCCAAACCCCGCAACTAATAATTTTCAACTTCCACCCGTACCCAATGTGTCAAAATTTGAGCCGCTGAAATTTGTACCTGAAGAAGTTTCAAAAGTAATTAAGGATCAACTGCAACCAAATAAGGCCCCAGGGCACGACTTAATAACCCCAAAAATGATTATTGAGCTACCAAATTGTGCTGTACTTTGCATCTGTATGCTATTTAACGCAATCACTAAACATTGTCATTTCCCTCACCAATGGAAAAAGTCGACTATTGTGATGATACCAAAGCCCGGAAAGGACAAAACGCAGCCATCTTCATATAGGCCCATCAGCCTGCTACCGTGTATGTCGAAATTATTCGAAAAACTTCTTATGCTGCGCATCTCCCCACATCTGCAAGCCCGCAATATAATACCACTTCACCAATTTGGCTTCAGGCAAAAACATGGAACAGTCGAGCAGGTAAATCGCATAACAACTGAAATCCGAACAGCGTTTGAAAAGAGGGAATATTGCGCTGCAATATTTCTTGACGTCGCCCAGGCATTTGACCGCGTCTGGCTAGATGGTCTTATGTATAAAATACAAATGCTACTCCCACAAAGCACACACAAACTGCTTAAGTCATACCTTTATAATCGAAAGTTTACAGTTCGATGTAACACCACCATTTCTGAAGCCCATGCAATCGAAGCTGGAGTGCCACAAGGCAGTGTCCTTGGCCCGATGTTGTATGTCTTATACACCGCGGATATTCCTACAAACGACCGCCTGATAATGTCCACTTTTGCCGATGACACTGCCATAATCAGTCGCTCCAAGTGTCCTCTACAAGCAACTGTGCTCCTAGGCAATCATATGGAAGCTGTTGCCAATTGGCTCGCAAACTGGCGAATAAAGGTTAACGAGCAAAAATGTAAGCAAGTTACATTTACACTGAATAAGAGTAACTGTCCGCCCTTGACTTTAAACAACGTACAAATACCACAAAGCAATCATGTCACTTACCTAGGAGTCCACCTGGACAGGCGACTTACTTGGCGAAACCACATAGTGGCTAAAAGGACTCATCTCAAGCTGAAGGCTAATTCTCTCCACTGGCTTATTAACTCTCGCTCACCCCTGAGTCTGGAGTATAAAGTGCTTATTTACAATACAGTTTTAAAACCGATATGGACCTATGGATGTGAGTTATGGGGAAACGCGAGCAGCAGCAACATCGAAATCTTTCGTCGTGCGCAATCTAAAATCCTTCGAACAATCACCGGAGCACCTTGGTATATGCGAAATGAGAACATTCACCGCGACTTGAGAATACCAGAAGTACGAACCGAAATAGAACAACGGAAGACGAAATATGTATCGAAGCTTTTAGCGCACCCAAATCATTTAGCAAGATCTTTATTGCGTGTCAACAGGACCTCAAGACTACGTAGGAATGACTTACCAGCCCAGTCGTAATCTTTTCTTAGGGCCAGTTAAGAAAATACTCATCCCCACTAGGGGATGTAAATTAAGTGAATAGATTAAGATTCGAAAACTTATTGTTAGGCTCTTAGGCAGGGCAGATTCAATAAATAAAAACAAATTTAAAAAAAAAAAAAAAAAAAAGATATGAAGTTAGAGTCATAGCGCAAAAGCACGTATCTGAGTAATCAGTTGTATTGGAGCTATACGTTAAAGTGGGTGCACTTTCGATAATTTGAAGCAATAATTAAGGTAATATTAAAAAACTGTTATGTGCAAAATTTAAATAAAATAACTTCAAAACTGAGGGAGTTATTTATAAAATACTTAAAATTTAATCAAATTTTCAAATACCGTTATCTCGAAAACCGGAGCCAATCTGGTAAAACGGGGAATGCCATTGAATTTAGAACGTCCTAATTAAGTGAGTTTAACTTTCAAAATCTTTGCTCAAAATTTACAACTTGAACAGCGTAACAGCTTATTCTTTTGTTTTCTATTTCATGTTTATTCCTCGTCTAACTTTTGAAGCACTTGATGAGAATGGATAACACTTATATTAATCAATTTATTAAGAGAATACGAATAAAATGATATATAAAACATAGGTGTGCTCACAAATTTAAAAATAACATTTTTTTTTGGTGAGTGTACCTATTTTTTAGATTTGCCCATATACAATTGTAATGCACTTTGGATAGGGCTGCCAGACGTCCCGGCTTTCCCGGACATGTCCCGGTTTTAGACTATTTGTCCCGGTGTCCCGGTCCAACCTTAAAATGTCCCAGGTTTCGTTTAAGTGTCTCGGCTTTCGATTTGATTGCACAAATTTTGAATAAAAATGACTACACTGAGAGAAAACGCGTTGTAATATTAAGAAAAATCTTATGAATTTACTGGGGGAAATAACGCATAGTAAACATGAATATTTATTTTTTATTTGATTATCGTCTTAAAATGTTCGTATTTAAAAACAATACTTTCATACCACGCATACGTGGTGTTGAATCAAACTGAGCATTTGAATGCACATTTACATGTCAGGCTGTAGCTGAGTGCACGAAGATGCTTGCCACAATTTACTAATTTCCAGAGCGTCACGGTTCAAATCCCATTACGGGGAGCATGGAATTTAAATATTTTTTTTTTTAACTTAATAACGAAAAAGCATCCGTTTAGTGCAAAGCGCTCCATTTTAATATTGGCGTATTTGAATTGAATATTTCTATACTAAATACTAAAATTTGTATACTTAAATGTATTACGAGTTGGGTTGGTGCTTTTTCATATGGGAATTTTTTTAAACTTAGCACGTTTTGCACAAGCAATAGTTTATGATTAATATAATTACCTAAATACGTTAAAATGACATGCACAGAGTTTTACAATTATGGCTGACTTCCAAAACGTATCAATACAATGTTTGGAAACTGTTATACTGCGGTATTCAAACTGTTTGTATATGCAGAGTTGCGACACATTGCAACCATATACATTGCATATTTTAAATATTCAATATAGCAATGAACAATTTTTCTGAATTTTCCATTTCTAAAACACCAATGCTAACCAATAACAAACGAAGCATCAACTTTATTTCTGATGCGCTGATTGCTCCAGCGATGCGTTTCGATAACTTTTCGGTTGCGTTTTGGAGCAGTATACATTGTCAATATTTTGTAGTTCGACGTTATGGAACTTATACTTTGTACGTATGCAAAGCAATTGACGTTTTGGAAGTCAGCCTATATTAAGCAAAAGCCAGAAGTTTTGAAACAAGTTCACAGCAACGAAACAAATGACTGATATTTTAATGTTACCTTGTATTTAATTTTTTTTCTTTCCGTGAAACCTAGTACCGTGCCGTACAAAATAATTGGCTCGGACACTCCTTCATCTGATCCCAATTTCTAATCAGATCTTTTAGAAAAATTTTGAAAATGTAGCTTTTGAGCCAATTTTTTCCAATTATGGATTTATTTTTTGCTGACAGTGTCTTCCACATACAAAAAAATGTCGAACATAGTTTGTATGGAAAGAACTCTGTAAAAACAATACCAAAAATCAACTAAATTTTTATGGGCTGCAAAACTTCATTTTCAAAATTTTTATAAAAAACTCTAAATAGAAAGTTGCGAATTTGTATGCAAATTTATTGCATTTTCCCCAGGTTTGCACAAAGTTTAGAAATTTAATTTTTATGTTTTCTCATGTATTGTATGTGTGTGTATTTTTATAAGGAACAAAAAAGGTACATGCATTGTGAAAAATTCTCTGTGCTTTAGTTGTGATAAATTGTTTTGTTTTGCTGGTGTACGTTGTAATGATCTCATGATCTCATGTTTTTATGTTTTTGTTTTTGTTTGTCAAAATAAAATTTTACTACATCCTTTCGTACGTAATTTTTGTCGGAACGAAAGGGAAGGGAGCGAGAGGCCTCTCCCCCCCTTAAGTGTCCCGGTTTGGCAACAGAGATATCTGGCAGCTCTAACTTTGGATGCAATATAAAAAAAATCGTTATAAAATCTGAATTGGCATTCTTTCTTGATAAAGAGGAATACCCTCCAATCAATTGCCCCATGTAATCAAAATTGGTAAATTTTTTACCATTTGGTAAATTTTTTGGTCCGAAAAATAAATTGGAAATGGCAACCGTGGGTCCGACCATTGGTATACAGGCAAGAGCGTAACGCATGATTCAATTGAACCATGGTGAAATGCTGTAAAACCAAACACTTAGCAGAAACTCGTTCATTAGTGTTTGGCGATCAGTAGCTCGTTTTTGTAACTCTTCTCTACCGATTATTTCTCTACTGGTAGAGAATATACGTCATTCTCTACTACTCATTAGCAGTAGAGAACAGGGTGGCGAACTCATATCTCAATTTGCCTTGGTAGAGAACTCTTACAGAAACGAGCTACAGGAGTATGCAGACCTACTACGTGGCGTGCGCGTTGTAGTGATAGAACTTTTTAAAAAAGTATCGATACTAGTACTCATATAGAATACTCTAAAAATATCGATTCCAGTACTCATATTTGCAAAAAAGGATCGATAATACTCGTACTTCCAAGTGTTCTCAAAACAAACGCAAAAAGGAAACAAAAATCAGATTGCTTTGCTTTTTGACCTCTTCGTATTTGTAAATTGAATAAACACTACTTTTCTGATCTAAGGGAGTTTATGAAATGAACTTCCAATAAGTTTAGTTTTACATGCGTAAATTAAATGTTAAGAACAAAAAGCTTATTTCAAGTTCTTAAACACAAATTTTATAATTGTTTGGCGCTTATATTAATAAATAACTTTACTTTAAAAATTAAATGCAAATTTAGAAAACGAGAAAGAAATGTGGTGAAGCCCATTCTCTAACGGAAAGATAACCACTAGACACAAATAAAGGCGCGCTAGTGCTTCGACGGCGAAAAAAGGCGCGTAAAAAAATTTTACGAAAAAATACGCTTAGGAAAGACGCGTAATACGATGTTCTTACCGACAACGAAAACACTTTCAAAACGAGTTTTGGGATTTTGGGCTGAAGGCTGTTCGCACCGGCTGTTAGTGTTTACGTTGACATTTCTTATATCTTTTGATTACAGTTTTGCTACACAAAAACCAAACCAAAATACTTTTCCTTCAATTTCTTTTCATTTACAACCTCTTATTTTCATCCTTATTTTACTTAGGCCAACCAATTAACAATAAATCCGAAATGGCGCATTAAAGATGATAAAGTATGACTTCCACTTCGATAAATAATCGAAAAAAAACTAGTGAAGACACCGATTGGAATTAGAGGAACGTGAGTTTTCAAGTAGTTTTCAGCGAAAACTGGTTTTCGTTTGACAGATTTTACATGGACGAAAACACAAGTTTTAGGTAGGGATTCAAACGATGCATCGATATTTTTAAAACATCGATAATATCAGTTCAAAATTTGATGTTTGCCATCGGTGTTTACAATTTCCCAAAATCGCTAAATTGACGATACATCGATGCTAGTTTTAGCGATGTTTTAACATCGGTTTATGCTCCTAAAATTGTTTGACCGGCCATGCATTTTATTACTTATTCTTTTAAGGAACATTCAGAAATTCCGAGTTTAAATAATCTTATCTTCCGATATTAAAAATGCTTACTTAGTCATTAAAAAAGGACCAGGATCCCGTTGAAATTTCAAATAAATCGGGCCTTGGAACTTTAAGCTGGATTTACATGAGGCTATTTTCTAGGCGATTCAACATTGCTCCGGAAAAGTCGCTCGTGTGACTCATGGTGCCTCAAAGTAGACAGCAAGTCAAGTTTTGCAGGCGATTATCGCCTGTCAAAAAATCTCCTCATGTAAAGACAGCTTTAGGCTCAGCGAACTAACGACGGCATTAATTTTTGTTCTGTTTATAGGGAGGGTAAAGGAATGGTAAATAAATAAAGGGAAATACATCCATATGTAAGTATTTTTCTAATTGAATTTGGTTGAGTTGGACATGAAAAGTATTAAATTTTACTTTTAATGTGCCTACAACCTAACAAATTTTTAAACATCGGAAACCATCGATATATCGATGTTTTTCTGGCGATGTATTTTAGCATCGATATTAATTTACCGATGTATCGACGTTACTCCCCAAAATTTGTATCCCTAGTTTTAGGTCGAAAACCAGTTTTAGCAACGAAAACATGTTTCCGATGTCGGTCACAACATGGTATAACCTTGACGGCAAAGAAAGACGCGTAATCATAGATTTACACTTGGACTGTCACTTTAGCATCATTCCCCAAATATCTTTAGGGAATTCACATACTGTTACACCGACAAACATAGTTGAGCGGGAAAATAAGTTTACGCGTCCTTCTTCGCCGTCAAATATTTTAACCCGTCTTTCTTCGCCGTCAACTATGTTAAGAGTCTTTCTTCGCTGAAGTTTTTTTATGCATCTTTTTTCGCGGTCAACTTTGAGCTCCCGTCTTTATTCGTGTCTAGTGACGATAAGCTCTCTTTCATACAAATTTTCTTCAAGAATGGGCTGGATTTCGATTTCACAACGAAGGTAGAATACATGGGTTAACGACGGCTGCCTTATGCTGGGGAGTGGGCAAGTTGTCGAATCGGAACACCATCCTCTTCCACCATTCATTATCGAAGGTGAGGCAAGAGATTCGTTTCCAATTATTTAAAAGATTTTAACCGAACCCTATGTTGAAATGACCGCTACGTTTTCTTCTAGGTTGTGTAAAAATTTCATAACTGTGTCAATTACCAGTAGCTCACTCGCACAAAATATGTATTAAGCGCTTAGATAAGCACTAAAACTGATAAATATGCTTGCAAATATGCTCGCAAAACAAAAAAACTTAAGTTGAAAAACGTATTGGACGTACAAGTGTTGCTTGATATTCTCAAATAATGAAGATCTGCGTTGGTTGATTCCATTTTTTTAAATATTCTTTATTCAGCATTTGAGATAAATTATGTAAATCTCTTCAATAATACCAAAGATTTCTTGTAGAGACGAGCCATTGGTTTAAAAATTTTTGTATCCAAGCGGAAATGCAATTGAAGTTACGGGTTAATAAAAACTAAAAAGGGACAAATCTCGAACCAGACAGAACGAAAAATGACACTGAAGATGGCACAACGCCGAAACCGGTTTGTCTGCAAACCAAACTTGACAAGGGATGACGGAAATTCGTTCCAAAATAAATCATCTTACCACCCTGTCGGAAAAATCAACCAACACCAACACACAAATAAGGCTAGTCAGGCTTATTATCTCAGAACCAACATACTTTTGACCACATACGAACGACGTCTACTAAAAATACACAACACAAAGGCTAATATATGGTTTAATGAACAATGTCTCGGATTGAATGTCACACCAAAGTTTGCCCAAATGAAGCTCAGATCGAATACAGAGGTATGCAGGAAAACAATTAAGAAGGCAGAGAGAATATACTTAACATACGAATTGAAGAGTCTTTACGCCAAAAAGGAGCAAACAAACGAAGAGTTGCTATCAATTCATTTAGAGTTAGCGGAGCGCATACCAATCGACTGCTTAATGGAGCTTTTTGATCAAATGAAAACGCGCATAAGGAAAGCCATGAAAGAAAAGTACAAGAAATTGAAAGGAAAACTAGAAAAGTTACAAACGAGTCAAGAAGGAGTGAACAAAAAACAGAGAGAGAAACCCGAATTCCATGCCAGGTTCGTAAACCTTACAGAAGTTCTCATCAACAAAGAAGAATCGCGAGTTTTAGAAAAAGGGCTCAAACATAATATCCAGAATTACAATAAGGAAAAGGAAATTGAGCAGACAATTGTAGATGCGGAAATAGCTATATCTATGCTGCCGAAAGAGGAACAGGAACACACTAGACACAGGTGCAAACAGTTATTTGAAAAGGAAATCAAAGCCAAAGGAAACAAAAACCACAGCAAAGAAAGCAATATAATTAAAGGTCTGAAGCAGAAACTAAAAAACAACAACGTAATCACGACCAAAGCTGACAAAGGAAACACAACTGTACTAATGAATAGAGATGAATACATACAAAAAACGGAACAGCTTATCAAAGAAACTAGATGTAAGAAGTTAGCAAAGGATCCCACTGAGGAAAACCAGGCCACAATAAAAGATACGATAAATAAAGCTACAAAAATAATAAAGCCGAACCAAATACATACATTGACAATCATGAATCCATCAGCTCCTCCGATGAATGCACTACCTAAAATCCACAAACTTGGCACACCCATGAGACCAATCATAAACCACAGATCGGCCCCAAGCTATAAACTATCAAAACACTTAAAAACTATACTAAAGGACAACCTTGGATTGCCCAATAAGTACACAATATCTAATACAACGGAATTGATTGAAAAAATAAAAGACTCAGCGATCACGATGGATACTAAACTGGTATCATTCGACATAAAAGATCTATACCCATCGATACCAATAACGGAAACAATAGATATCGTATTCAAAATACTGATTGAAAAAACAGGAAACAGAGAAATCGCCGTAGAGATAACTAATACACTCAGAACGACGTTGCATCAAAATTACTTCAAATTTAACAACAACATATACATGCAAACAAACGGGCTAGGCATGGGCAACCCCACATCGGCGATCCTTATGGAGGTATTCATGCAGAATTTGGAAGAAAGGTACGTGGAGTATCTTACATCACAACTAGGAGCGACGTTCTACGCCAGATACGTAGATGACATCATATGTCTTATAACAAAGAAAAATGAAGGACAGATATTGGAATACCTCAACAAACAGCACAGCAATATAAAATTCACAATGGAACAAGAAATGCAAGGAAAGCTAAATTACTTAGATCTGACGATAAAAATAAATAAAAGCACCAGCAGTCTGCAATATGAAATTTTTAGGAAGCCCACAGCCACAGATACAATAATACATAATACATCGAACCATCCTCATCAGCATAAAAAAGCCGCCTTTAGACAGATGATCAATAGAATTGAGCGAATACCACTAACAAAAGAAGGATACAACAAAGAACTGAACGCAATATATGCCATAGCGGCTAATAACGGATACAAAAGAGATCTGGTAGAAGAAATCCGAAGGGAACACAAAAACAAAAAGCCAAACAAAGAAGAAAACAATAACAAAAATTGGGCGGTATTAACCTATACTGGAAAGTCAACGTACAAACTTGCAAAGCTGTTCCAGAAACACAACCTTCGCACATCATTCAGAACAAATAACAACGTGGGACGGATACTACGGAACACCACAAATCAAGAAGATCCATTGGATAAACAAGGAGTCTATAAACTAACTTGCAAATGCCAGCATAGTTACATAGGTCAAACAGGACGTAAAATAAAAACAAGATTCCGCGAGCATATAAGAGACTATAACAAAAAGACACAGAAACCGAGCGCAATACCAGAGTCAAATTTTGCTAACCACATGTTTAACAACAAATGTTCACCAACGCAAATAAGAAAGGCAGCGAAACTACTGCATGTACAACATAAAGGCCAACGACTAAACGTCCTAGAAAATATGGAAATATACAAACTAAAAACCTTCGACGGCAAAATAATAAACGAACAAACAAATACCGCATCGGATGTTATATTCGAACCCTTAAAATTGATTTACGAAAAAAAGAAAAATGACAACAAAACAACAGGCATGGACACTCCGAACACACCAAAAAGCACCACCAGGGCAAAAATCACTGACTTTTACCTACCTGCAGGCAAAAACCATACAGCGACAACATAATGGATGTTAATATCGAAACAGCGAAGATGAACCTATTACCTGCTTCAAAAAAAATGGGCACCATGGCATATCTAGTAATTAATCATCGACGAAAATCACATTACCTAAGATAAATGAACATAAATTAGGGACAAATCTCGAACCAGACAGAACGAAAAATGACACTGAAGATGGCACAACGCCGAAACCGGTTTGTCTGCAAACCAAACTTGACAAGGGATGTTGGAAATTCGTTCCAAAATAAATCATCTTACCACCCTGTCGGAAAAATCAACCAACACCAACACAAAAACTAAAGCTGTTTTTATTTTATTATTTGTAAATATTTCGTTAGTTTGACGAATAAAAAAAGCCCAAGAAATATCCAAGAAAAATTTATTTAGCCAAATTTTCTTAAACAGTACGAAGTTCTTAAGAAATTTTCTACGCTTTTACTATGGTTTGCTAAAGTTTGTTTCTGAAGAGTACAAGGCATCCTTGTTTTCAACAGAAATATAAGCCCGTTCCATTATTTCGTAAGGAAAAAGTGACAGCAGGCTGTAGAGTATTAGATGTCAAAACTGATTGGACACACACGAAATAATAGCAATTTATTTCCTGACCATTTACTTAAAAGGTCTGTACTTAGCTTAATACACTGAAATAAGCGAAATAAGCGTGATCGTTAAAATTAAGCTTGGAAACCCTGAATAAAGCAAAATAAGCTATTTCAAGCAAAAGCTTAAACTTTTTGGCCCTGATTAGTTATTACTATGGGAGTATACATATGTATGTGTTTTAAAACTTTAAAGGCGTTTTTCTCGAGTTTTCGGTTTTTTTTATCATGACATTATTGAAGTAAATGAGCGTTATGTTCATTTTCACAACATTCATATTGGATATCGAAGACAATATTCGAACGTTCCCCACAATATTTATTGGGTAATTTAAAAAAAAAAAGTACTTAAAAAACTTCTTAAGCGGTCGATACTTTTTGGCATTCACGATATTTACTCAGTACTTGTCAAAAAGTCAAAAATACTACTCAGTACTCATGAAAAGTATCGATATTCTGTACTCGTATCGTCCTATCACTAGGCGTGTGCAAGCAACGTGGTGAGCGATAGTTAGCCGTTCTAAGTGCATTACACAGCAGTATCGTTTTTACAAGGTGGATGCAATGCTAGATGAATAGCGGTGGCTGGTCTTTGCATTGCAACTTTTGCTTGTACTGCTGCTCTTAACCGCAAATACTGTTTAATTTTGCTGATAATTTACAAAGAAATTGTGAACACAAATACTATTACATTTTTTTTTGCTTAGCTGCCCATCCTTCTTTGCACGAAAAACTTGTGCACTTAACCGAAAAAGGCACTTAAGCGAATTTTTTTTACTACTTCAATGAGGAAGGTATCCGAGTCCCTATGAAACCAAATAATGGAGGAGCACTTGCCACGTAGAAATTACAGCAAGCGAAATTTTTAACGAATGGTATCTAATTATCTATATAACTACATAAATTGATAGCCATTTTCGCTGTTCTGCGAGATGAGCAAAATAAATAAAGCCAGTGCAGGTAAGCGTAATACTTTCTTTGATAATTGATACTAGTTGCATAATTTTTAAGACAGGTATCCGCAATGTGCAGGTATGTTGAGTGCATCTATCGGAGCAGTTTCCTTATATATGTTAAAAAGAATGCCGATGATGCTCATTTTGGGGTAGGTATCTTAAATGTGCACTTAAGCATAAAAGCAGCAAAGCAAAATATACTGTACTTTAACCTTCAAAATCGAAATAAAGAGACATTTATTTATAAAATCAAATACTACAAGTGGCGCCCAACATAGTGGCCAATTTTTCTGATATTTTTAAACGACGAAGTACAAGTCTATGAAGTACTATGGCTGTGTGCAGTGTTGCCGTTGTGCGACTAAAGGGGAAATTTGGCCCTTTTTAAGCGCCAATACCCTTTGACCCGACTTTTTGAAAATTTAGATTTGTTGACCCTTTTCCAAAATTATATGCGACTTTTGCCCCTTTTCAGAGATTTTTAAGAAATGTTAACAGAACCATGCTATGAAAATATATTTCCTCCTGTAAGTTCGAAAAAATTCGTCACTTAAAACGTGTATAGGAAATGCAACTCTTCTCCTTACATCAACTAGATTTATGAGTACAACCCTGTTTTCTGCAAATCTTGTCCCGCCATTTTCTTTTTAAATTAAACAGATTTATTGTTTTACTAGTAAAGAAGGGCAAAAATAATTTGGTGACCCTTTTCTTCGTCGCCCTTTTTTGCGACTTTCTGAAAATTCTCGACGGCAACACTGGCTATGTCATTTACGACGGAGCAGTTTGAACGTTTGATGCCTGCTGTCATACCACAAACGATCGCACGGGAACGTTTAGCAACTGTAATGCGCGATACAATCAGTGTTGCCGCGAAACATTTTTAGTGGTAGCCAAATTCCTTTAAAAAGGGCTAAAAAAGAGCTAAAAAAAAAGTCGATGTGGCTAAAAATGGTACCTAAAAATGTTTACTTACATATGAGCCATTCTTTTTTAAGTCGGACGGATTTCGTAAAAAAAATATGTCGTGTCCCCGATTCGCTTAAATGTTTTTTGTGGGTTCTGTACACGAAATAAGCTATACGTGTTCGAGGAATTTTTTTCGTCTTTTTTTTTCTTCGGAGATATGATCTGTCAAAGTTTACCTTTTTCGTGATTCTGACTAATCATGTACTTCTTCCAATCTTTATATCTCGGGTTCTGCTGATCGTAAAGACTTCATCTTAACGTAATTTTTCATTTCGTTTTTAATTTTTCATTTCATTTATTAATAAAATCATTGGCACAATAAGATCAAAAGAAAGATCTTTTATAGCGCAACAAAAAATTCATAACAGTACATATATATAACTAAAACACCAAAATTACTTAAGACTAAATAAAAGTAACATAATATAATTAACAGAGTAGTATTTTTAAGTGAGCTCTATAATTCCAGGACATATACTTAAAATAAGACTTAATTAAACAAGCACATAGGGAGCACATCACAGGGACTGAAGTGAAGCTAACGGAAATACGCATACAGAACATTTTTAGAGTTGCTTTTGTTTAAACTACTGCGAATATGTGATGGTATAGAGTTCCAGATGCGGATAGCAATGACAAAGAATAGCCGTGCAGAGCTGGGACAATTGTAGGTAGGAACAATCAAGTCCTTTACTCGAGTGGATTAGGGGAACGTTAATTTTTCATATAGATATTTGGGCGCCTTATCTGTCATGAGACGAAAAAGGAATATGCAATTTCTAGCTTTAAGATATTCAGAAATTTCGCAGCCAAGTAGGCGCGNGACATCGTCCATCATTCGTCATTAACGAACAAACTAAATAGTAGTGGTCCTAAGATTGACCCTTGTGGGACACCCGTGAACAAAGGCCTTTGTTCAGATATTTGAGATCCAACTTTGACACGCTGAGACCTCTCTTTCATATAGCTACGCATCAGTTTTACTGCTGACTCTCCAAACCCAAATTAGTTTTTTTAATCTAAAGCACAGTAGTTCATGGCTAACTGAATCAAAGGCTTTAGAGAAGTCCAGAAAGTATAGTAGAGTTAAGTGGTTCTTGTCGAACAGTATTCTAATGTCATCAAGTATCTTTACCATTGCAGTAGAGCAGCTGTGATGGGGTCTGAATCCGGATTTAAATGGGGATATAAGGTTGAATTTACCGAGGTGGGAAGAGATTTGTTCAGATAACAAAGATTCGAAAACTTTAGACAATTCTGGTAGTATGCTGATGGGTCGGAAATCATTAGGGCTGGATGCGGATTTATTTTCGACTACAGGAGGCACAGTAGCAATCTTCCAGGCATCGGGAAAACAGGACGTGGTGAGACTATGGTTTATTATGTGTGTCAAGGTTGGCAAAATAATCGGTAAGATTACCTTCACAAATCTAATCGGAATGCCATCCTCCCCGATTGCGTTGGACCTGATCTTAAAAACAGATTTCACCACATCAATCTCGCTCACAGCAATGAACTCAAACTTTTCGCCAGCAAAAGAGCGTCCTGGGCTACAGAATCGGACGTAAGGAGACAAGATGACGGCGGAGAAGCAAAGGCAACGCTAAGCGTTTCAGGACTCAACGAGCATTCTGATTTGTCACTGGCATGGACGCGGAGTGTTCTCAGATTTCGCCACAATACATTATTAGGTAGTGAGGGATCCAGCTTATTTATAAAGAATTTTTTCTTTTCACGTCTTATAACCGAGGTAGCTTCATTCCTTATTGCTTTGAAAGTACTCCAGCTCTCATCTGTCCGGTTCCTTTTCCATATGTTATAATATTTATTGCGTTTTTTAGGGTAGGGCGTTCGGGTAGGGACATGAGTGAGGAGCGAATTTAGTATATTTTCGTTCAGGAAACGGAGCTTCTCATGGACCGTGCTGAGACCCCAGCAATCGGACCAATTGATCTGCAACAGGCCACTGAAAAGGTTGTTGACATCTAAGGAACGGTAGTCAAAGAAGTTAAATACATAGGTATTGTCGTCATAGTGATCAAGCTTAACGTCAAAAGAACAAAATATCAAGTCATGATCAGATATAAAAGATNACATAAGAATTTCATAACGGCGTCTCTGGTAAATTTTGGCCGTCGACCAGTGTATTTTGTCAAATTTTAAAACAATAGAAGGATCAGATACAGCAAAGTAATCTAATAAGCTGGGACAGCAATTTCTGCCATATCTTGTGGGCACCGACAAATTAACCATAGACAACCCAACAGAGGAGATGTCATCTATTAAACGAGCACTGGTAGAATCAGGACATAACAGGTTCACATTAAAATCACCACAAAGAATGTTATGGTCATAATCTACAGAAACAGTGGACAGAGAATTAAAAAAGTCACATAGGCTGAAATACTAATAGGGATTATACACACAAAACAATAGGATTTTGGACGAGGGGCTAGACATTTCGACAGACAGGTACTCCACGCAGCTTCTTTCTGAATGTGACTGCGAAACCTGTTTGGTTTTTAGGTGCTTTTTGCAGTAAATAGCAACTCCACCACCTTTTCTGTCTACCCTATCAGAACGAAACAACTTATAATCATTAATATCATAATGGACACTGCTTACATTGTACCTGAACCACGTCTCAGATACACATATAACATCGACTGGAGACAATTCAAAAGTGTTCCTTACTATATCCATTTTTTGTCAGAATTAAGGCTGCGCGCATTAAAATGAACAATGTTCAAACCCGTTTGTTGACCGCACATAATGTTCACCTTTGCACAACTACAATTGTCAATGTTAGCCGTTTTGCTGCTGGGTACAACCATGATAGTTCACGNCCACATCTAAGGAACGGTAGTCAAAGAAGTCAAATACATAGGTATTGTCGTCATAGTGATCAAGCTTAACGTCAAAAGAACAAAATATCAAGTCATGATCAGATATAAAAGATATTTGGTCAAATTTCAAAACAATAGAAGGATCAGATACAGCAAAGTAATCTAATAAGCTGGGACAGCAATTGCTACCATATCTTGTGGGCACCGNTTTTGCTGCTGGGTACAACCATGATAGTTCACGCGTATAAACAAAAGCAACTATAAAACATAAAGGATAGCAAGATTAAGAACAAACAAACATAAACTGAGATGTGCCAACTTTACAACAATGAATACATAACAGAAGGAACATAAAAGCAAAATCTTATAGCTAGCGAAAGCGCACTAAATCATCTTCGCAGGTTAATTTGATAGCGGGGCTATTAACTTGTTTTAAAGTTAAGGAAAGTTGTGGTACAAATGTTGTTAACGAAGCGATATTCTGCTGAAATCCGCAATAAAATCTGCGGTTTGCAAAGTTTAGTTATACAATTGCCACGCCCATTTCTAGGGGTTTGCCGCCTTAAAGAAACATCTTCCGTACAAATATTATACCGGTATAGGTATTCAATCGGAATCTGCAATAAAATTTAAATTATTGCAAAAACTCGTATGTTTAACACCTTACTAAATATATCTCAACATAAGTTTTCAAAAACCAATTACAAAAATTGTTGATTTTCACAAAATAAACCATCTCGTCATAAAGAAAAATATTTAAAAAAATCAATCAAAATCAATATTACAATACTTTTAACTGTGTTAATCAGTAATTTTGCTTGAATAAAATTGTTTCCTTTCATTTTATATCTATGAAACACCTCGTTTATTTTTTACCCTTACACAGGCAAGACCGTTTACAGACGGTGATCAATTTTTTGAACCCAGCGCCCCAACAATTAAAAATGTGCAAGTGGCCTTCAAATATGAGTTCAGTGTAACAAAGTTATCCTGAAACAAAAATTCCTAAAAATAAAAACCCGATATTTCTTTCTTGCCCGTCTAAGGGTTAAAGGTATGCCAATGTTGCTTGAGAGTTATGCTGCAGACTGGTGGCGTGGTCTAAAGGATGAGTTTGCTGATTTTGCCGACGTCGTACGCACAGTATATACAGTAATAAACCTTTTTGAGTACTCCTCGGGGTTAAAATGTGATCAGGGTTGATAATGAGAAGGAGCATGAAATTTGTTGATTCAGAGTTGTATACAAAATTACTGTGGTATGAAATGGAGCCACAACCGTGCTATGACAGAGTGGCACAAGACATGACTATATAATAGTGGCCGAATTTAATTACAAAAAAGCAAAATTGGATATTATTCTCTATTAATACAGATACTAATACAGATCATCATAGTTCAGTGTTTAACTGGTTATATAACACCGTAAATGGTAATGAACTGTTAAATACTGAAAACGCTAGTACTTAAACCAAATTTACGTAAAAAGCACATTATTTGAAGTTTTTCCGAGTAGTGAATTCCATATCCAGCTTGTAGCCAGAGTCAGTGGCATGTTAGACTCATTTAAATCTATACATCATCATGTTGGAGCAGCTCCGGGTAATGGACCATTGAATGTGCTGGCTGAAGTTATGACCACCATAACCAACGGAGTCTCCAAGCAAACGCATGTCTTGAATTTATACAGTAGCAATTCAAAGAAATTACTATTGTATGTGTGTATGATTGATAATTGTGATATTCTATACTTTGATCAAGTCGATATTAATGTGCTTAATGAGCTGTCTGGGCGGATGCGCTGGCAGCAATTGGAGTCTCTATAACTATACAAAACTCGTTTTTTTGGAATTAAGACTTAAATATATTCGGAATTTTAGAATTTTACTTGATAAATTCGCAAAACATAAAATTCACTTTTTTCATAAAAATATAATCTTACAATAGAGATTTCTTAAATTTTAAATCTACATTTCGGAAAACTCCATTCAGTGCTATAATTACGATTTGAGTTTTCCAGTTTATGGAAACACAAGCGTTAATTATGTACCTACTTAACTATTGATATTATTCTTAGTTTAGCAGTGATATTATACTTCACCTACATTTTGTTCATAAATAACACATAATTTCATATATTTCATCCTCGAAAAGAACTTTTTCTAATCATGAGGCGAAATTCCCCACAGTTGCACACAACCCAAAAGTACTCCTCGGGGATTAATTGGTGAAAAACTGCGAAAAGGTTTATTACTGTATATACTGTGGTCGTACGCGCGAAAGCTTTTCACCACCAAAGCCAGCATGGCGCATTTATTCTGAAATTTTTGAAATAAAACAAAATAAGAACGAGTCTACGGACACCGTCATTAGGAAGAAGCGAGCATTTTTTACGCAGCTTCAGAATGTTCCTGCCGAAGCAGAACAACTAGATATGCTGTTTGGTATGTTGCACGCGTAAATACGTGAGAGAGTAGCCGGCAAAAGGTTTCGTCTTATGAGCAATTACTTATAGCGTTTTGTTTTCTCAAAAAAAGTTCTGCCCTTTTATATGGGAACTCTTGCTTTGTGTTGCCCTGAAACCTGAGAAAATGTTGCGTTATTTATATGAGAATGAAACAGAAAATATACTACTCCATCACAATTTATTTATAGAACTTAACAAAGCTGAATTATTCACTTGACCTGTAAGTCTTTAACAATTTTAAAGCAAAAAAAGGGAAAATAATTGCATTTTTACAAGATTAAATTAAAAATCAACCATGCAACTCTCACCCTCACGTTTATTGGAGGGCAGAAAACGCAGAACTTTCGCCGGATCAGAGCGCAACCTGCTGAGAAAAGAACACGACGCCTTGTGAAAGGGCTGAGAAAAGAACATGAAAATGTGACAGCGCTAACATAACATAGAATAAGTGCAGCCTTTTTTCGAGAAAAGAAAACGCTATTAGTGAAGCAGGAGAGGCTGAACATTTTGTAAGCGAACGTAAAACGGTGAATTTCGAACATGTTCCAAAGAGTGCGAGTATTGCTGAAGTAGCTTTACGTTGTAATTTTTGCCGCAAGAAGGGGCATACGCTAGAAAACTGCTTCAAAAGGCGAAAAGCTAATGCTGCNTAACATAGAATAAGTGCAGCCTTTTTTCGAGAAAAGAAAACGCTATTAGTGAAGCAGGAGAGGCTGAACATTTTGTAAGCGAACGTAA
>NW_016158573.1:106455-123030 GCF_001687245.7 Rhagoletis zephyria | reverse complement strand
ATGAATTGCCTAGGGGCGGCAAATATTTAAATCCGCCACTGCAGATATTTTTCTTCGAATCGATAATAGTTTCAACAATGTTAAGGTGGTTAAAATATTTGAAATGGCCCTAGAAGAAAAAATTTAAGTCCATACTGCATAACAAATGTTCGTGCTTACAGAATTTGTTATTTTTTTTTATTATTTATACACGAAAAGTAAAAAGAAAACTTATAAGTTAGTCATACACATTTCAAGTAATAAGACATTTGGCAAGCCCAACCGTGAAGTTTATTTTTACCTTACCTATTTATGTACATATATATACTTCATAATAGATATGTGTATGCAAATGAGTGATGTATAAAATTTTTACGTGGGAATTTCATTTTCTGCTCCGATTTTTCACGTCATTTACTCCGAAGGCTTTATTAAAACTATAAACTAGTGCTTTGTTTGCCACCTTTTACTCGAAATTTTGAGGATGTGGAAGTCAAACAGACCTCAGATTCGGGTTCAGCGGGTCGAATTAAATGTCGGTAGGGGAGTCTGGTTAAAATCACACACCACTTTTTTGTTAGCTATGTATATTTACTTAAATATGTACATACTGGCTATCATTCTGATCTTTTTGCTTACCTGGAAATCTTATTTTAAGTGTAAAAACCAGAAAAATTATTTACTACCGTCAAACGCCGTTTTCTTAAATGGTAGGAAAGAAGCCATTTTGGTAGGTTTTTGAACCAGCTCTCGGTAGGAAAGAAAGTTTTTCAGTGGTAACCCTGGAGGGGATTGAAAGCAGAGGAACCCAAAACGATCACAATTTATAGTGGCCGCTAAGGTAGAAAGCGGGACTCTCAATTAGGAAATGAGACGACAAGCCGTTAGCTTGATGCTGGCTTCAAATGTGGCGGCCCTGGTCGCAGGGCAAGTTGAATCTGAGCCAACATGGGTCCCTCTTGGATTTCCAATCCCAAAGTAATGCGAAAGTGGTTCCAGGGTAGGGGAATATCCAGGGTAGGAGAGGGATTGTTTTAGTGGCTACACCGCACACGTAGAAGTGACGGCTCCTATATGGTGCGAAGGCATTTTAAACAATTTCTTCGCCGCAAAAGGAAATATGAATAGTATTATAGGTACGGTGACCATCCGTTCTGTTTTTTTGCAGGGCCGTACTGTTATTTAAAGGTCTGTCCTGCGTAGTTTTTCAAAACAGTAAAACCCCAAAATATTTTTAAATTAGGTGAGAACCTCATTAAAATATTTCCACACTAAAACCTCCTTAAACCTCTCTCGCCCGACACCCATACTGTAATGAATATTTGCACTTATCCCATAATTGAAATTGAATATGATTTTTTTAAACAGGTGGCAACCCACCTGTATGTGATAAAAACATATGTAGATTTTAATATTATATTTTGTAATATTTCATACACAATAAATATGTACATACGACACGAACATTTACCATGATCGTCTACCTGGTACGGTGATCAAGAAAGAATGAATAAATGAAATGCGTTATTCAGTATTACTTGAATCATGAATGAAAATTTATTCGTTATTTGAAATTATTTGAATGGAGAATAAAAGTTTATTCATCATTCGAAATTGCTTGAACGATGAGTAAAAATTTATTCATTAGTCTAAATTAATTGAATGAGGAATACAAATTTATTCGTCATTCAGAACTGTTACTGTAGCTGGAGCTGAACGTACCTTATACTAGGTTCACATATAAGTAGATTATCCTCATTTTCGAGTTTAATACCCTAATCTGTAATTATAACAAGAGATTAGCCATATAAAATTCGTCCCTTGTTAATCTGTAATTATAAAATAATCTCAGATTAAACCGATAACTTTTCGGTGTCCATCCTAGTTTTATCGATTGTTTTTGCAAAAAAGAGGAGAAATCCCAAATGTAAAAGTAAACAAAAATTTAAGCTAGCAAGGAAGAGGTTTGTAAAGGTATTTTTAATAAAATGTTAAGTTAAAATATATTTATATTGCTTATTATAGCATAAAAACGTGATCACGGTCGCACAGAGAAGAAACATAACTTTTCCTTGAGATGTGAGAATAACAAGCACAACAAATTTGACGGCTAATAATCTGAGATTTGCCTGTGTAAACGGGGTGATTAAAAAACGAGCTTTGATTGTGATAATATTGATATGTGAACATAGTTTTAGTGTGCTCTAAACAAGGGCGCTATTCGGGGCTAGATACTCTTTGTATCAAATTGGATTTTGATATTGTCATCAGTGTTGCCAGGTAGTTGAACATAGAAATCCTCAAAATGGTTCTCGAAAATCGTCGTTTGTATTGAAAAAACGTCTACACACAAAATATTAAAATAAACAGTGTCCGGAAAAAATTTTGGCACTAAATTTCACATTACATATAAAAGAAATATGCTTAATTGCATTTAGATAAACAATAAACATACATATGCATTATCTAATGAACTAAACTGATAACCAATTTGCTAAAAATATTTCTTTAACCCTTGTGTGTTGGAGGTACTTGGTTACATAAGCGATTTTTGTGTTAAAGAAGATATAATTTTCCCAATTTTGCTGATATGGAAGAAGTGGATCTCGATATTTCCTTTTCCTTACTATTGAAATTTTTTAGTCAGTGCATATATCGTCGCTACCATGTCAAACTATCGAGTGTGAAAATGGGTACCAAAGAAAGTGTTGTAAAAAATGTTGTTGTCATTAGGAAAAGTGTGGAATTCGACCATATTTAAAGCCAGTATCCTCTGCTTCAAAGAGTACTAAAAATTTGCCAATTTGCGTATCAATCTAAGGGCAAGCGCAAGGTATCGCAATTAAAAAAGCATTTTCGCACATTCGATGGTTTGACATAGCGACGATATATGGTGAAGGAACCCTTTACCAAAAAACCTTAAAATTCAAAAACAAGGGATGAAATGAGAAGTTAGTTATCTAACTTTAGAATACATATATATCTATATAAATATCTTTTAGATTGGGTTAAAGATTTTTATTAAAAGCCCAATAATTTTCTGGAAAAGTAAAAGAAAAAATCGAAAAATCGCCACTAAAACAACTGGCAATAGAAACTGCACACAATGAAAAAATCGTCGTGTCGAAATCGTCAAATCGTCAAGACAGTTCAACATCTTCCAAATGACGACAAAATTTTTAAACCTGGCAACACTGATTGTCATAAAACAATTTGCTGCTCAGAAAGTGAGAAAAGCTCAAATATAACAAGTAAGAGATACATATATAAAAATCATATCTACTTAAACAATTAGAGCTATGGAAAATGTACCTTATATACTCAGCACCAAATCTAAGTGATTTTCACTGTTATGTGATTGGTAGATATGTAAACCGGTAACACAATTTAATGGGTTTAGCTTCCTACATAAAGGAAATATATCGCAAAAACTGGTATCTGAACAATCAGTGGTATAAGAGATATACATAGCTCATACAGCATAGATTTTGACGATTTTCTCAGTAGACTTTGTATTATTATTTATAAAATAGATTACGAAATTTATCGGTTTTAGCTGCACAGATAAAGGAGTTTTACAGTACATATCTGAACAATCAGTTGTATGGAGGCTATAGGTTATAGCGTCCCGATCTTCGCCATTTTCAAAGTAAGAAATTACATTGTCCTAGCTGCATAGATGGAGGAGCTATAACAAATAATCCCATTTCTGAACAATCAGTTGTGTATGAGCTATATGTAAAAGTGGCCCGATCTTTATTATTTTCACAGTAAGTATTCTGTTGATAATGGGCGCAAGTATTGCGAAATTTCATGTTCCTAGGGATAAATCGATACAAGCAAACATGGGCGTAGCCAGGTAGGGAAAGGGGGGTGCTCGAGCCTCCCCCCCTAACTTTGAAATTTTCCTTATATATATATAAAATAGTACCCTGAAATGCCAGCTTAATAGGGTCGAGCNCCCCCCCCCCCCTAAATTTCATTCTGGCTACGCCGATGCAAGCAAATCCAAGTAAATACTCGATACTTTTCTCAATTTACCAAGTAGTTTTTTACTCGATGCTTTTTACTGCGATCCAAGTAGGTATAAAAAAAGCACTTGTTTTGGAAGCGCAAAACTTATTTTGCTTCAGCATCTTCTTTGAAAAGCAACCTATTAGAGGAATGGGAAGATACATATGTGCACTACATTTCCGCAGCTATATAAGCAAGCCCGTCTATACATAACGGTTGTTGGGTCATCTGTCCCTTGCGAGAGGCTTTTCTCAAAAACAGGTATGTATAACTATCAGACATGTTCTAAAATTCGAAAATTTGAAATCGACTTGACTTCGATAATTTTTTCGATGGTTTAACCCATAAATTTACAAGTCTCGCATTAAAATGATTTATTTCACATCGCTGCTGCTTCTTTTACGGTTTTCAATTAGATATAATTAAAAAATATTTGGCAAATCGAGTCGAGTTCAAAGTTTCGAATTTCAGAACATGCCCGTATATCAAAACTTCGAAACCGCCTTTCATGAAAATACTTGGAAAAGTTGGTTGATTGGGGAAATATAACAAAAAAAGAGTAATTTTCTTAAACTTATATTATATGAAAAAAACTTTATCTATTAATCTTGTAAAATGTATTCTAATGTTTTTGTATGAAAAAGTATTAAAAGATAAATAATCTAGAAAAATTGCATATTTTTTGTGAAAAAAATTCAAGAACTTTGAAAAACTGCAAAATCGTAGTTCTGTGTACAAGTACTCGATACCTTTGCGATACTGAGTAGGTATCGATACCTTGTTTAATAAAAGTACAAGTACTGATTTGAGTAATACCTTGATAGTATCGACTTATCCCCACATGTTCCTAGCTGCATAAATGGAGGCGTTATAACGAAAATACTCATAACTGAACAATCAGTTGTATGGAGGCTATAGGTTATAGCAACCCGATCTTCGCCATTTTCACTGAAAGCATCCATTTTATAATGAGTGACAACAGTGCAAAACAGCTACTTTAATTGAGTAGTTATAACGAAAAATCTTATATCTGAACAATCAGTTGTATGACAGCTATATGTTATAGTGGTCCGATTCTTCCGGTTCCGACAAATGATTAATACATTATACAAATACAACCACCTACCAAATTTCATCCGGATATCTCGAAAACTGACAGACTAGATTGCATACAAACAGACGGACAGACGGACATGGCTAAATCGACTCAGCTCGACGTTCTGATCATTTAAGTACATATACATTTTAATGGGTCTATCTCTTCTTATTCTGGTACTTACAAACATCGGACCAAAGTTATAATAGGTACCATTTCATGGTCATGAAAGGTATAAAAACTGCTTAATGGTCAAATAATAGTTGCGTTCCCCAACTTTTCTGGGTTAAAACCTATAAAACTGTCAAAAGAAGCCAGAGAACCGAGTACGGGAACGCTTTCTGGTAAATTCCTGTAAATTCTTGCAACTTCTTGCGAGTTAGGGAACGCAACTAATAATGACTACAGTTATGATTTTGACAAGTAGATATCTTAACAGATTTTGAATTATATCAGCTCATCTTATATTTATAATTAACAGTTTAATAAAAAAATTAAATTCATTATAGAAACAAATATTTTTCCATACTTCCGCTAGAAACTGCTTCTTCGTTATAGGCTTTTATAATAAATTGGTATATTCCAATTCGTACTGATTGTTACTGTCTCTATACATACATACATTAAAGAAACCGTACATGGAAAACTCTGAATTGATCACACGCTTTTAAACTAGTACAATGTATAGGAGCCCGTATTTTTCAGTCCGGACCCTGAGGTTTCTTTCGACGGCCCTGTCCATGTCGTTGTAACACTGTAGTAAATAAAATGTAATCTTCAAAATCTAAATATTTTACTTGAAGAGGAAATGCAGAATTTTTAGAAGGGGAGTAAAAATTTCCATCGCTCTCGGTAGTACATACATACATGTATACATATATATAGAGCATGTGTGTGTGTATGTATGTATGTACATTAAAAATTCACCACTCGTTCCCCTCCGAAATAAAAAACGGCTTTATATGCATGTGTGTATGTACATGGATACACACCTTCTTCAGCAGCAAGAGAGCCATTACAAGAGCACTTGTCTACCTACATACATATATCTTCTTCACTGACTAATGAATATCAATAGGAAATAATTACGTGTGACCAATAACTGAGGAAGTATACATATTTTGTACTTTTCAAATAGTTTTTGCAAACAAAAGATAAAATCCAGCATTCGGATGGTTCACGCATGCCATTAACACATTCATCGAACATACATACATACATACGTACAATAGCAGAATAGAGAAACAACAAAGTTGAGAGACAAATATACCCCTTGAGATAGTGAAAAAACATCCTCTTATTGTAGCGTAAACGAGACAGCAACTGGGAAAGGTAAACATTGTTCAAAAGGCCTAAAGTGTTACACTGGTTGAACTACTCTAGATCCAATTATTGCTGCGTGTCTGCGAGTGCGAGCTACGTATTTTTGAGTGAGATATAGGATATCAATTGAGCATAGTTTAGTTTCGATTTTGTACTGAAATCGGGTGGTGATAATAAATTTTGGCGCTGGCGAACGAGTATTTGGTTAAGATTTCCGTAAGAAACGTTATCAAAAATGCATTTCTGGCGTGATACTAATTAAAAGAATAGTACCATTAAATATAAGTATAGTTTATATGAACTTTCATACATATTGTACTAGGTTGTGAAGAGTGGAATATCTATACGGTTATAGAGTACATATAGTTAATAATATTAAAAGAATACCGGAATTTATAACGTATTTAATCATATGTTTCAATGATAAAAATGCCACCTGAAATGTCTACTATAAGTGCACCAACTTCGTCGATGCCTATAATGCCTGCTAATACCACGCATTGCACTTCGCAGCAATCGTCGCGATCCCGTTTCATGATAACAGACATTTTAGCCGGAAGTGCGGCCGCAGCTGCTTTCCAAAACGAAAACAATATTGGTAACCTAAACAAAAACTCTTCTCCGCACCAAAGTCTCAAGATCAACGAAACGACTATGCTGCAGCAATATGAGACACAACAAAATCAGTATTTGTTTCAACAACACCAGTCATACTTGCCAAGTTCCATGTTGGGCCAGCAATTTTTAACGCATTCGTCACGACTCGATCACAAATTGGCTACTTCAAACCGCCAAGGTAACCATGGCACAGCTTTTGCATCAAGTGATGTTATGTCTCACCTTCATGCTAACATGGAAAATACCACAACTGCGTCACTATCGAAAAGCTATTCATCTTTATACCAAGTGCAACAAAATCTGAATAACTTTAATAAAGACATCGTTGATAAGGTGGGTGAAGATGCTGTTTGTTGCGGAATATATCAAGATGATCTATCCCAATCGCCGTTGCCCGCTTCGCAAATCGCAGCAATAGATTTTAGAGCTCAGGATAATGTTGGGAAAACCTTTGGCGCCAGTAATTTTATTGATAGCAGTATAAGTGGAGATAAAATAAGCACCGCGGACGATAGTGACAGTGACACCTGTGGTAAGCTTGTGTACTTGTACATATGTATGTATGTATGCTTGTATGTATCTATGTACCTATACTAGGTTAGTCCAACAAGTAAAGTCGGTATTTTAATGCTCTCACCCCCTAGGACTGTTCTATATCGCAAAAAATATACCCCTATTTTTTAATTTTAAATCAGAAAATATTTAGAGGCACAGTGCTGCAAAATATGGTGCTTTGTCCAGGGGAAGAAGGTCCACTTATCAATATCGATGGATCAAAAATATCGATGTTTTGCTTTTCCACTCGATGTTTAAATACTTAGTCGATGTGACGATGCATCCAAAGAGTTCCGTTAGAAAAATAATTAGCTCAGTTGCAGTAATTTATTTAAAATTTCCCAAGAAAGTGCAACAACAACGATACGATACTGATAGAGTTCTGGTTCAATTCATGATCCGCTGTGTTTGCTGCACGGTTTGGTAGCACTGACAAATGAACGTATACACAAACAGATATTCTACCATTTGTTTCTCCTAACTTGATTCACATAAATTGCGTTTATGTTAAATATTTATTCAAGTTAATATTATTTCGTTTGAATGCACCTTTCCGCATTTAGTGAGTTCATTGTAACATTTTCGTCCTCCTCGTGCTAGTAGTAGATATAAAATTAGTGCTGCCAACCCCAACAAAAATGATCCAGATCGTTTCCGTGAGAGATGATCATGATGCTGAGCTGGATAACCCAAGGAAACACAACTATTAGGTATCTGAAAATTCCTATGGAAATCGATGCATCGATGTATGCCCTTCGAAGAATAGCGATGTACATTGCGGTGCGCCGAATCAAAGAAAAACATCGATTTATTTTTGCCACTGACATCCCTAGGTCCACTGCTTAGTGGATGAAAAGATAGACCAGTTGAACTTGCTTGCTGTTTACGTTGCTTTTCTCATCGGCTGTAAAATTGTGCTTTGGAGATTAGATTTTCAAATAGGGGTTAAAGAACTTAATTATATTTTGCGAGATAGAGAGCGTCCCTGATGGTATCTTAAATAATCTAAGTCATTAAATTAAAATATGACAACTATCGTAAGTTGCTGCAGAGTTATCGATAATCGAAATTTGACAGTACGGCAACCAGCAAGTGGTTGTACACAAGCTGTGCTAGTAAAGGGAGATTATTAAAATAAAAGAGTTTTAAATAAAAGCCTGCCATAATTTTAAGTTCAGTGAACTATTTTTATGCGAAAGAGAGCAGCGCATTAACGCGGCCTCAATCAGGCGACATTTAAAGAATAATTCCAATCCTCTAGAGACACTGCCTGCACTGTAAGCAAAAGTTAATGCTTTGAAGGTTTTTCATTTATTATCTGTTTGTGTTCAGGTTCAAAGCATATTCAAAACTTCCAAAATAAGCCGTAGCATGATGGTAAATACACAGAGGAACGACTGCGTTCAGCTTCAATATCTCCGGTCCTTAAAGCTTGCACAGCTCTTATGCCGACATTTGGTTTGGCAAACTGCGTGCAATTGTTGTTGCAGCAAACTCGGAGGAGCGAGTTTGGCGACTCTCACAGCAAACTAATTTTGTTGGACCAAACTGCTGTAAAATTAGTGTTGCCATACAAAAAAATTGTAGGTTATTATTGTTATACACAAAAATTGCAGTGATACCGAATGACACACAACTGAATTTATGCTGTAGGAGCTTCAAAGCTTAGGGCACAGTTAATTGCCTATACAATATCATAAAAAATACTAATTTGTGCACGATTTGTTCATCTGAAATTTTTATTTTGTATTGGCAATAGCCATGCAAATCACAATCAGCGTGCAACCCTGTGCCAAACTGGACATAACCACCTCCGAGCAAACTACGCAGCCGCCATTTAATTTTCCAAACAAAAGTTCGTCTGCATAACATCGACCTAAGCAGTACATATAATATAAACAATATAAATATTTCCTCAAACAAAGACTATCGATGGTGGCCAACGACCATTCGATAGTGCAAAAAAATGGAACCATTCGATAGTACCATCGATAGTTTTACAGCTCTAGGGCTTGTACGGGATCGCAACTATCGTTTCGGCAACTGGCAATGCAACGGTCGATAATCGACCCATAAATATATATAAAAAATAATTGTAAGAGTTGACTCAAATAAATAGAGATATAAAAATATATTTTTTTTACTTGAAATAAAAATTTCAAAGCATACAAAAAGTCCACAAAAATTAATTAAACTTAAAAAAATTTTCATAGAAATTTCGATATTTTTATTTAGATTTCCTAGAAAGATTTAGAGTATGCTGTTTTATAGCCCATTCAATTTCAGTACTATAAAGTGCAAGTTTGAAGCCGCTAAACCGGCGGGACATTTCAAATTTAATGCAAAATACGGGACGTCCCGGCAAATACGGGACATTTGGCAACGCCACTGCCGATTCAAAAACGTCCTATCTCAGCGCATCTTCAATGTATTCTCAGCTGAGATAGGGCGTTTTTGCCATGGGGTATAGTCGTTGTGCCGGGTATGCAGTTACCGTCGCACGACTATACTCAATCCCGACTCTTGCGTCCTCGATCGCGCACTGTGGGCAACGTGAGCAACCCATGTGCGAGATGCTTAACCAATCCGAGTGGAGCCTTGGGTCACGGCAGAAAGAGAGGCGGCTTTGGTGGGGCCACTCCGACTTATTCGGTGTAAGGGCTCACGGAAGTCTGCAGCGTCTGTTCACCAGTATGTGCGGCTGCAAGCGGGTGTCTGTCTTGGAGCAAGCGGCTCACTTTATAAACGTGCATTCGGGTACGAAACTACCCCCGTCCCAACAATGGGCTATGAGCTGGATTTGGGACCCGCCACGTAAAAACCGGCTCCAATGAAAAAGAGATACAAAGCCTCGGATGAGAACGGTAGTCACTGCCGCAGCAGCTCGCTTCATCCCGTCCGAAAGTATCGCGGAAGCCCGCCCAAATTTCCCGGCCGAAGCAGCTGTACTAGCAAATGAGCGTGACCACCTACGCCAGGTCGATCCCGGGGACCCTCGTCTGAGGGACCTTAATTTGGAGATTCGGCAACTGGTAAATTAGCACAACCCCACGATGCGTGATGAAAGAGTGGAAATCTCATTCGAAGATCGCGCTTCGTCGGACCCGAAGAAATGCGCAACCTACTTCAGTAGGCAATTCACACTGCATCCTTCGGTAGACAGGGCCAAACGTCGAGTGACCAGGAGGCACAAGCTGCCAAAAAACAGTGCACCACTTGTTTTCACCAGCTGTGAAGGGCAAGGGACTATCGGGAAGGCGAAAGCCTCGAAAGTCATTGGACCGACGGAATCTGTATGTTGATGCTGAAACATTTGGGGCCTAAGGGAGCAGCTTACCTAACGGGGTTCCGCAAACCTGTCTATGGCCCTCTCATCATTCCTGATGTGTGGAAATCAGGGAGAGTGGTCCCGCTGCTGTAACCGGGGAAGCCCGCCAACAAAGGAGACTCTTATCGTCCGATAACTCTCCTTTCCCTGGTCGCGAAGACACTTGAAGCCCTGCTACTCCCATACTTCACATTCCACCTGACCCCAGCGAAGCACCAGCACGTAAAGTGCATAGCACAACAACACCACTTAACGCCACAAACACCCAAATAACTCGTGGCCTAATTGGAAACCGCCCCTGTGAGAGAACGGTCCTAGTAGCGCTGGACTTGTCAAAGGCATTTGACACCGTTAGCCATTCCACGCTGCTAGAAGACATCGAGGCCTCCTCACTACCACAGGGACTGAAGCGATGGTCGGCGAATTATATGAGTGGTCGACAGTCGTCTGTAATCTTCCGAGATCAAACCTCGAAACCAAGAAGAATTAAACAAGGGTTCCACAAAGTGGTGTTCTCTCCCCCTTATTATTTAACTTGTACATCTCGAAGCTTCCCCAGCCACCTGAGGGAGTTTCTCTGATCTCATACGCTGACGATTGCTTGATTTTGGCGTCCGGGAATGGAATTGATGACCTCTGCTCAAAAGTAAACGACTATATCTCCAGCCTTTCTCGCTTATTCACTGCAAGGAGCCTAACACTCTCCCCAACGATATCAACGGCGGCCCTCTTCACCACCTGGACGAAGGAAGTCAGGCTAGAATTAGGTATACACGTCGATGGCACACCAATACCGACTGTAAAAAACCCGAAAATTTTAGGGGTCACCTTCGATAGCCTGCTCTCCTACTCCACGCACACAACCGCAGTTGTCAGTAAAGTACAGAGTCGCAACAAGGTCCTCAAGTCGCTCGCCGGCAGGACTTGGGGCAAAGACAAAGAAACGTTGCTGGCAACATACAAGGCAATCGGCCGGCCGGTTCTAAACTATGCTGCGCCAGTTAGGGTGCAGGGGACTAGTTGAACGCAGTGGACGAAGCTACAGACTCGGCAGAACGCCGCACTCCGGACAGCGACTGGGTGCCTTCTGATGACGCCTGAGCACAGCGAGGGCCAAGTGCTCCCCGTAATGGAACACAACAAATTGCTTTGTAAGCAATTTCTGGTGGGGTGTCACAGAAGTGAACACCCAAACAGACCTCTGCTTCAGGAGGACCCTCCGCCCAGGCACGTCAGGGGGCACCTATTCGTATACAAGGACGCAGTCCAGCAATACGTAGACCAACCACAGGGCCCGACGAGTCAGAAAGAGTCAGTCAACACCTACCTTGACTCTCGACCTATGAATGCCGTAATAGGAACCCAATCACCACCTGCAAAAGAGACGGAGCTTCAGTTGCCAAGAGAGACCCGCGTTACCCTGCCTTAATTACGGTCTGGATACTGTAGCCGCCTCAACAGCTACCTGTCTAGACTCGACGCCAATATCCCCAATGAGTGCCCGGCATGTGGAGAATCCCCTCACGACACCAACCTCTTCACATGCCAGCTCAATCCGAATCAGCAAACACCCCTCTACCTCTTGTCCGACCCCATTGAAACAGCTTGTTTCCTGGGCCTCCCGTTAGTTGAGCTTGACGAAAATGATTGAATGTTGACCCGAAAAAGGCGGGGCTTAGTAGTGCCGCTACAACAACAACAACAACATGAGGTATCCAAGGATCTCTTTTACGAGTGCTTGGAGCGCACGTATGATCGCTGCCTTCGCCACGATATCAAAATCGTGCTTGGAGACTTCAATGCCAGGGTGGGCAAGGAAAGGATTTTTGGAAAATTCAGCCTCCGCGACGAAACCGTCCGACAATGGACTGAGGCTGATCGACTTCGCCGGCAGTGGAACCACATCTTTCGCTCATTAAGTACCGCTGCCGAAAAAGTAGTCGGATTTCAGCGAGCCCGAAAGAAAACTGGTACGATGAGGAGTGTCAGAGTGTGGGACCGCTATAGCGATCTGAAGAGGGAAGTGATACGTATTTGCCGCAATAAGAAGAGAGAGGCCGAAATATCTGAGTGCGAAGAGCTTGAAATGCTGGCCGACAGGAAGAATGCCCGATAATTTTACCAGAGAGTTAGGCGACTTACGGAAGGTTTCAAGACCAGGGCGTACTGCTGTAAGAACAACAATGGCGACCTAGTTACCGATGTTCAGAGCGTACTTAAATTATGGAGGGAACACTTTTCCACGCTACTGAATGGTAGCAGCACGGAAAGTTGTGGAGAAGAAGAACCCGATCCCCCAGTCGATGATGACGGAGTCGATGTTCATCCGCCTGACTATGACGAGGTCCGAATAGCGATAACGCGGCTGAAAACCCACAAATCTGCTGGAGCTGACAGCCTGCCAGATGAGCTATTCAAGTACGGTGGCGAGGAGTTGATAAGGTGTATGCATCAACTCTTATGCAGAATTTGGCCAGATGAACACATGCCCGACGACTGGAATTTAAGTGTGCTCTGCCTAATCCACAAAAAGGCGACCCCGCCATCCGCGCCAACTACCGCGGGATCAGCCTTCTAATCATAGATTATAAGGTCTTATCGAGTGTATTGCGTGAAAGACTGAAGCCCACCGTCAACGCACTGTTTGGATCTTATCAGTGTGGCTTCAGACCTGGCAAATCCACCATAGACTAGGTATTCACAATACGTCAAATCTTGGAAAAGACCCGCGAGAAAAGGATCGACACTCACCACCTATTTGTCGACTTTAAAGCCGCTTTTGACAGCACTAAAAGGAGTTGCCTATACGCCGCTATGTCCGAATTTGGCATCCCCGCCAAACTGATACGGCTGTGAAAAATGTCGTTGAGCAATACTACCAGCTCCGTCAGAATTGGGAAGGACCTCTCCGAGCCGTTTGATACCAAACGGGGTTTCAGACAAGGGGACTCCCTTTCGTGTGATTTCTTTAATCTGATGTTGGGGATATAATAAGAGCTGCAGAACTCAAGCTTTCAGGAACAATTTACTACAAGAGCGTGCAATTGTTGGCGTACGCCAATGACATCGACATTATCGGTAACAAGAACCGCGAAGTCTGTTCTGCAACGCGAATGGTTGTGGTGGTAAACGAGGACAAGACGAAGTATCTCCTGGTATTAGTAACAGTGACGCATGCAGGAAGTGCAAGGAGGAAGGCATGAGTGAGACGTTAGAACACCTCCTCTGTTTCTGTCCGGCCTTAGCTAGAAATCGTCTTAGTTATCTCGGAGCTTCGCAGTTTAAAGGACTAGAGGAGGTTTCAAAACTGGATATTAAGGCACTCTTGAACTTCGCAAAAAGCGTTGACGTCCTATACGACGACTACTTTAGATCGCAGTAAAACGGACCTCCATCTGGCACTACAAAGGACCAACGGGTCTATGTAAGGCGCATCAGCCGGCCAGTGTAACCTAACCTTTAATATTAGCTATAGTTTGCAAATTTTCGAAAATTTAGGAACGCTTTCGAATGCTCTAATAGAAAAGCCATTATTTTCCATCACCGCGAAAATGAATATGTTTATGCAAATGAGTATGTAAACACTGAGCAGGCGGCACAACTTCTAGAAACTTTAATTAGTTTACTTATGTTTATGCACATCAATATAAAAATTGCAATGAAAGGAAATTGACAAAAAAACATTTTTTTTTTTTAATTTTTTTATAAACTGAACGATTTTCATCATATTTTATTATAAATCAGCAA
The DNA here is from genome assembly GCF_001687245.7 of Rhagoletis zephyria. Classification (NCBI taxonomy): domain Eukaryota; kingdom Metazoa; phylum Arthropoda; class Insecta; order Diptera; family Tephritidae; genus Rhagoletis; species Rhagoletis zephyria. The sequence continues at coordinate 108,370 of NW_016158573.1, read as the reverse complement.
TCAGTAATAGTAATAGTAAGTCTCACCTTCAGTTTGGTAATTATCACGTACCGATCAAGTCATATTTGCCAAAGTTATACCGAAAGACTTAGGTGGATCTCTAGTTTTTTTCCACAAAAATGTCTCTTCAGTTGTATAAATAACTTTTAGATAAAAGAACTGGATTACAGAAAAGTTTTCCAGGGAGTGACTAAATGCAAAGCAATATTGTCCAATTGGACAGTCCTCAAAAGGATTGCCCAGGATATGTTAAATAAAGACTATTAAATTTACCTACAGTGACTAAACTAAAATACTTATATCTAAAAACTTATTGCACGTCCTCTACTTTCACAACACGTCAAATTTAGAAACCGCGAAAAATGTGCTTCTTCAGTGACTAATGAAACCATTCCGCTCCAATTTTCAAGACTGCATAAATGGACTTGAAATTGGCATTTCTCACTCTTTTTACACTTTTCCCTTGGTTGCTGAAGTAATGAAGAATTGAAAATTCATAAGGGAAAATTATCGTTTTTGTACACTGAGGAAAAAAAATTTTAGCACTAAACAAAAAAACGTGCAAAATTTAATAAAAAGATACGCATATGATGATATATGTCGTCGTGAAGTGCACAGATGCTTTTTCGTAATTAAGAAGAAGAAAACAATTAATTTAATGTTCCGTCTTGATGGTAATTGAACCCGCACCCTCTTGGCAGCAATCAATTGTATCAAGCGTCTTTGCACACTGAACTACAGCCATACATGTAAATGTGTTTTCAAATGTTGAATGTGTTTTTGATTTTTATGTATGTTACCGCATAACTTTGGACCACGTTAACCTATTTCTATAATTCATTTTTTAAAGGCGAGGTGGCACCTCAGAGCGGTCACAAATTAATTAGATCCGATCATTGTACACTGAAGAAACCAACGGTACTCTTAAATTTGTATGTCGTCACCTGAGTGGAAGATCGACCTATCTCGGGAGCCAATTCGAAAACGCCCTATCTCAGAAAACTTTTCAAGAGCGCCGTACTTCGGAATTTTATTGAAAAACACCCTATATCCGAATTTGGTTGAAGAGCCCCCTATGTTGTTGTTGTTGTAACAGCATACAAATTCCCCAAAGAGATTTTGGGGAGTGTTGCTGGAGTGACAGTCCTTGGCCAGATATAAATCTGGGTCGTTCCGGTTACGTAGACCCGACTGTCGTGGGAACGCGGGTTGAAGAGCGCCCTATCTCAGAATTCGGTTCAAAAACGCCCTTCATCTTCTTATTTAGCACTGTAACCTCCTTACACCATGTTCTGACCGACAACGAAAACACCTTTAAAACGAGTTTTGGGATTGTGGGCTGAAGGCTGTTCACACCGACTGTTGGCGTTTTCGTTGACATTTCTTACATCCTTTGTTTACAGTTTTGCTACACAAAAACAACACCAAAATACTTTTCCTTCAATTTCTTTTCATTAACAACCTTTTACTTCCATGCTTACTTTATTTCGGCCAGCCAATTAGCAATAAATCCGAAATGACGTATTAAAGATGATAAAATATGACTTCCACTTCGATAAATAATCGAAAAAAACTAGTGCAGACACCGATTGGAATGAATGGAACGTGAATTTTCAAGTGGTTTTCATCGAAAACTAGTTTTCGTTTGACAGATTTTACATGGACGGAAACACAAGTTTTAGGTCGAAAACCAGTTTTACCAACGAAAACATGTTTTCGATGTCGGTCAGAACATGGTATAAGCGATTTTAGCCGAGTTCAACAAAGCACGCCCAGTCGTCTCTTTTCTGTGCCAACTGACGCCAATTGGAAATGCCAAATGAAGCCAAGTCCTTCTCCACCTGGTCTTAACATCGCAGTGGGGGCCTCCACTACCACCAGCGGGTTCCGAGCTGAATACTTTCAGAGCTGGAGC
>NW_016158573.1:75337-106430 GCF_001687245.7 Rhagoletis zephyria | reverse complement strand
CATTCTGCTTGCGTGGGATGCCAGTAGGTTGTGGCCCGTCATTAGGCCGACAACTGTCCTGCAATCCCTACGTGACCGTGTAAGCAAGAAATGGGTGTTTCCTTTGCTGCTATTGCACATGATCTTGGTGGTTTTGCATGTCGCTAATGCGTTCCATCTCCCCCTGATCCGGCACCCAGCTCTTTCGGAAATTTCATTGTAGATCGTTTTTAGCGACTTTTGTATTTCCCGTACTGGTTCGCTAGCAAGACGGATGGCACTTTTGGCAATCTCATCAGCTATTTCGTTGCCTAAAATGCCCTTGTGGCCTGGAACCCAGTATATATGCAGCCGTTTACTCTCGGCCGCCCTGGCTACTGCTTCCCTGCTTCTAAGGACATTTTCTGACGCAAGGGAACAATTAAAATTTTATTTAAAAAAAAAAAAACGAAAGCTTATCGCTAAAGAGCTGCGAGAAATGATATCGTCACTGGACACAAATAAAGGCGCGCTAGTGTTTCGACGGCGAAAAAAGGCGCTTAAGAAAAACTTCAGCGAAGAAAGACTCTTGACATAGTTGACGGCGAAGAAAGACGCCTAACCTACACCCAAAAAAAACTTCTCTTAATTGAAGAAAAACAGCAATCAAAATGAAGAAAGAAGTTTTATTCTCTTTTCATGTCCAACATTTCTTCAAAATGATAGATTACATCCACGGTTCCATATTTTCGTGTACGTTTTTACACATTCCAAAGAAAAATTACGCATTCTGGAGAATTTTTTACTCATTCGGAAGAATTTTCGACCTTAAAGTAAGGAAAGTTTTTCTTTGATCAAGAGATGGATTTTTGGTTCAGTGTAGTTGACGGCGAAGAAAGACGCGTAATCATAGATTTATACTTAGCCATGGACTGTTACTTCAGCATTATTCTCCAAACGCTATTTACGGAATGTACATACTATTACACCCGCAAACATAGTTGACCGCGAAAATAAGTTAACGCGTCTTTCTTCGCCGTCAACTATGTCAAGAGTCTTTCTTCGGTGAAGTTTTTTTTATGCCCCTTTTTTCGCGGTCAACTTTTGAGCTCGCGCCTTTATTCGTGTCTATTGACGATATTTGACTTTTCCTGTTGCTTTAACAGATTCATTCCACAGGGCAACACTGATTTTGTTGTTTTTGATCGACTTTTTGGCGCTGATTAAGAACCCGTAAGTAAAAAAATTCCATCAACTCCAGATTTTGAGATAAACGAGGTCAAAGTGTAAAAAAATTGCGTTTTTTTTTCAATATTTGAGAAGCCCTAGCAAAGAAACAAAAGGCGACAGAACCTTTAACTTAGGCTTAAATTAAAGCTATAACTCTACTATGTCTGCACCTTGACCTGATAATCACTCATAGTCATTTATGAATAAAGTCAAAGTGTTAAAATCGCGTTTTCTGCAATATTTGGAAAGCTGTAGCTAAGAAACAAGAGGTGATATCGCCTTCTAGTTGCTCTTAAATTAAACTTAGAACTCTCGACTACTATCCCTGAAAATACTATCCCTGCAACTTCACCTGATAGTCTCTTATAATCAGGGAACGGATTTTATGGAAATTTCCTTTTTATCTGTTAAAGAGATAGAGTATATTCGATTAAGAATGTCCGTGAATTAGCTTTCCCTGATTCCATATATATACATGTTGCCTTTTTTAAGATATTTGCCTTTTTTGCCGTTTCTACCTTACAGGCCCGTATGCAGCTCCCAAGAAAAGCAAAAACTCCATATAAAATGACGTACAAGAAATGGCTAAAAAATTTTCTTGTGTAAAATTTCCTTAAGAGATTTGCTACGCATTCTAGTATGGTTTTCTAAAGTTTTTTTTTTGTGAAAAAGAGGCAACCCATGTTTGCAACAGAATATATGCCCGCTCAATTATTTCTTAAGGAAAGGGTGAGGCAACAGGATGTGAAGTATCAGATGTCAAAATTCGGACTCACACAAGAAATAATGGCAATTTTTTTCTTGTCCCATTTCTTGAGAGCAGCATCAGTGTTCCCACCAACAAATTTTTCTTCCTACCAAAAACTACCAAAAATTTGTTTGACCTAAGAAGATCTTTTGTACTATACCCTAATTGTAATCACTCCAACCTGAGGATATTTAAGAAGTTAAACACTTTGCAAGGTGCCATGTTATGGATCTCTTTGATTGTCTTATTTCCTTTGATATTCCCTAGTGGGCCGTAATCTGAGATGTGTATTTGGGCTCCACGCTTTGCGAGACAGTCAGACCTTGCGTTGTTTTCATGTCCCGGAACCCACCAGAGCATTACGCTATTGTAGGCTCCCAGGTGCTTCAAAACAGTTTTTCAACTGTCCACAAGCCTTGGTGCCATTAGAAAAGAGTGTAAGGCCTTTAACGCTGCCTAGCTATTCGATATAATATTCATTCTGTCCCCATTTGTCCTTCTATGAAGACATTCGCGAACACATATTTCGATTTCGAAGACTTCCTCCGTAGGGTCACCAGGCCAGTGTCGCGTATGTAACAACGGGTTTCACTAACGTGCTGAAAGAGAAATACGTTAGTTTGGGTGATATTCCCTAAGTCTTACCATAAAGTCTCTGACAGGCATAAAATGCCCTTGTAGCCTTGTTGGTTACATTCGAGCGTTGTGAATTTGAATTTGGCCTTTGCCCAGAGTTACCCCTAGATATTTCGCCTATTCTCAGAACTCCATTTCTGTGATTGCCAAGATATTTAGGATGGTCGCCACATGTTTAAAAAATAAACTTCCACTAAATTTATCAGTTACTTTAAATATCTATGACAATGTCAGACGAAAAATATTTAAAAAAATTTTTGTTCGAAAATAATTTTTAAGAGTGTTGCCGCCTGTTTTTAAAGTGGTATTTCGTTTAATAAAGTCACATGACATTTTAAAATGAGTATGGTTATCAAAAGAACAAGTTTTAAGAAATCTTTAAATTGTACTTTTTTTTGTTGAAAAAATTAAGCTCAAATTATTTAATAAATTAAATGGATTGTCAAAAGATGGATATCAATCGAAATGGGTTTGAAAATAATTATTTCTAAACTGAATTTAGGAGAGTTGCCATGTGCTTAAAAAATTAAATTCAACTTAATTCATCAGTTAATTGAAATGTGTATAACAATGCCAGGCGAAAGATTTCACTTTGAAAATAATTTTAAAGGGGTTGCCACCTGTTTGAAAAGTCGTATTTGTGTTACTTATACGAAAGGTACACATATGAAATATGGAAATATTACTGTCAAACGAAAGATTTTGAAGAAAACTATAGGCTGATAATACTTTTAATTAGAGTTGCCATCTTTTTTTTTTTTTGAAGGTCATCACATCTGCACCGTTATTTCGCATTTCAAAATAAAGAACTGGGATTCTACATAGATGTGCACAGGTTTTTTTTTTGAAGTTACAGGGAGATTTGAAATTTGATGAAATGAAAACCGATACCATGCGAGTCCTCTCGTCACTGAGAAATGGTTTAGATTAATCATTGGGAATATTATTAGCGGTTTTTGAATAGGGTCTCACCTGTTTAAAAAATTTAATTAAATTTCGGCGTTTTGCCGCCATGCGTGTTCACTAGTTTTCACTATTACCAAGGGGTTTGAGAGAAATTAGATTTTCGACCCGCCCTTATGCCTACGCACATACAACTACTGCTTTTCGAGAAATAACTACCGGCTCATAAACATCGGCTCCTTTCTTTAATTTTTGTGGTAGTTACATATCGTCGTTTAAAGTGCAAAACCGCGTATCAGCAAAATGCAAAGCCGCCTATGTGAGGTTGTAGAAATTATTTTCTAGAGCGTAAAAACACTCATTTCAAAATGGTTCTCTTTCTTATAGAGCAATCTCATTTCTGGCTAGTGTATTTCAGGACGAATGGATAAGGATTGAGCCAGGACCAGGAGCTTGTGTGAGCAAATCCAATTTTTGGCAGCCAATGTCAGTTACGCGGTTTTGCAGAATGACGATACGCGGTTTTGTACTTTAAATGACGATATGTATGTATGTATGTACACTTATCCGAAATATACTTTAAGCGCAAATACCTATAATTAATCACTTTAATTCTACTATTTTTTCTTGCATAAGTATGTATGTATGTATAGGTGAATATTTGGAATACAATTTTTATGAACTTAATCTGAATTTTTTTCTGTTTTCATTGGGCAACGAATTGCAATTTCAAGACGACCCGACGCGTGTCACTTGAGACGCGTGCGATCACCGATCACCACATGACGGCCATTTTAATTTTTTCATTAGGTCGGCGTTGGAAATATGTTTCCATATTTCAGACAAGTATCATGAATGAAATCGATCCGCATTGAATCCCTTGAAGAATGTACTTTAAGGGGACATAAATATTTTCAGTGAAGTGTGAAGTGACCGACTCAATGTTTTTTACGTGTTTACGGATGATTGAGCAATTGCTTTTGAGTTCCATTAAGTTTGATGAAGTATGTATGTATGTATGTATGTATGGATGTACGTATGTCTGTATACATACAGGGTGGGCGAAATAAGACCTACCAATGTTAAACACGTATAACTTCTTTATTATTATTTTTTTAATATTATTGATATTTTCTTTCTGCATGTTATAGTTAATCTCTTGGAGAATCATAATGGATACATACAGCAAGACCACCACCAAAGTCTACAATACGCTATTGGTTTTACACAATTAGCCACACAAATTGATTTTTTAGGTAATATTTTGATGTCGGATGAAGCGCAAAACTGTGGGATTGTGGGGCTCAGCAAATCCAAGAGCAACACACCAGCAAAAGTTACACCCATCCATATGCATTGTTTGGTGCGATGTTAAGGCCAAAAAAGTTATCGGCCCATATTTCTTCGACAATGTGGATGAAACGCCAGAAACGATTTCTGGGGCTTCTTACGGAATAATGATTGACAACTTTTTGCGGCCAACGGCAGTGCAGCATCCTAATTTGTGGTTCCAACATGATGGAGCGACTGCGCACACTGTTAGGCATACTATGGACCAGCTGCGCTGTATTGGTAGGTCTTATTTGGTCCACCCTGTACATATAAAAAAGGCATTTTTTAAGTTATCGATACACAATTACCTACTCGTCATATCACGATTCATATTGTGCAAAATCTCATTTTTTACTGTATTTGGGCAAGCGAAAACGCACCTTTAAAATAAAGATAATTAATTAAACAGTTATGTTTATGGAGANTTGTGGGGCTACGTCAAGTCTAAAGTCTACAGAAATAAGCCAGCAACTATTCCAGCTTTGGAAGACAACATTTCCGAAGAAATTCGGGCTATTCCGGCCGAAATGCTCGAAAAAGTTGCCCAAAATTGGACTTTCCGAATGGACCACCTAAGACGCAGCCGCGGTCAACATTTAAATGAAATTATCTTCAAAAAGTAAATGTCATGGACCAATCTAACGTTTCAAATAAAGAACCGATGAGATTTTGCAAATTTTATGCGTTTTTTTTAAAAAAAAAGGTATCAAGCTCTTAAAAAATCACCCGTTACTATAAATAAACGCCCCAAAAAGGACGAAGATATGAGTCCTTCAACTTGTTTTTTTTTGCATACCAACTATACAAATTGGTCAAAATTTGATTGCCTGTTTCCACAATATTAAAAATTTGAATTAGCGCCTTAAAAATTTTATTATTAAACGCGCGATATGTGGTCTCTGTTTTTGGTTCCAGTAACCATTAGAACTTTTGATTGGGAGGTTATAACCTTTGATATATCAAAGCTTCAGAAGTTTTCATAGTGGTCTAAATTCTTATAATATTGTGCGGGGTCTTTCAATATGATTTTCAAAAAATGGGGTTTCATGAAATGGTTTGTAGCAATATTTTGTTTTGAAATTACCCACCTTATTCTTTAAAGCTACAGTATATTTCAACAACGGCGCTATTAACAGCTTCAGCTGAAACTGCGGTTCGGTTTTCAATTGCGTCATCTTTTAAAAGTTTAGAAAATTTATTTTCAGAAATTAGTATCCTTATTGAAAATATATCGCAACAACTTTCAATTTTGTTGTTGAATCAGTAACTGTAAATTTTGTTTTTGAATCAGTAACTTCTTTATTTTTAATATAAACTAATATAGCAAATTTCTCTAAAAAATTAGCACCTATTATTGGTGTTGAAATATCCTCTAATATGAAAGGGAATTCAAAATCGCGTCTTAAACATAGATACATTTTTAAAAGTTTTGTACCATAAGTTTTAATAGAAGAACCGTTGGCTGCAGTCAAATTAAGATCTGAATTTCTTTTATGTGTTCTAGTTTAAAACATTAGAATTTTCTTTGTTTCTATTTGTGTTAAAATTACATGGTTGAATGCATTTAAAAGCATTATTTTTAAATTTTTTATGGTACCAACAAATATTTTGGTTAATATCGTTTCTAGGTCTAGAAAAATTTCTTGATTTATAACGACTGCTATCTCCATCTCTATCTCTAGATCTTCATCTAATTTGTAATTCATTAATATCTGCTGTAAGTTTTTTCGGATTTGGGTAAATGGCTGTAGTCAACTCAGTTAAATTTCTAATGCTCAAGAATATTATTATTATTTTCTACACTAGCAACATTCAAAGATTTAGACGATTGGGGTTTATTTATCAAATCAAATAATTTATTTGCAAGAGAAATAATTTCTGCAGTACTTTGATTACTACAAGAAGTTATATGAATTTGTATTTGTTGCGGTAAATTCCTACACCATAATTTAAATAAAAGTTCTTTACTGACAATTATATTGTTAATTTCGAATTGTCCTTCCACAAGGAGAAACCATGCTTCAGGACAATCTTCCCAAAAATGAGGCAACTTAATAATAATAATAATAGATTGGCGCTTACACATATGTTAGTGTTTGGCCGAGCTTCTCCTCCGATTTGTGGCGTGCGGCTTAATGTTGTCACACAAAGAGGAGGGACGTACAGTTTTACGCCGACTCCGAACGGCGATTGTATTTTTATGAGAAGCTGTTTTTGTTGGCAGAAATACACTCGGAGGTTTGCCATCGCCTGCCGAGGGACGTCTTTCTATAAAACTTTTCTATATTTTTTTTTTGTTTTCGATGTTGCTTTGACCAGGGCTTGAACCCGGCGCAGCGGAGTGGAAGCGCGCACTGCTTACCACTACACCACATCGGCCGACCTAACTTAATAGATTTTGATAAATTCGCACTCAAGCTATTTTCATTTGGAAAAAACATTAGGTTGTATACTTTGTGAAATGTTTAAGTCTGGGTTTTCATGTTGATTTTATGTTGTTGTGAAGTAACGTGTACGTATGGGTGATCTATGCATTTTGAAATAAACTGGAGAACAAGTGTACAAAATAAATATAAGTAATATTTAATAATTTCAGTAAGATTAATAAATGTATAATAAATCTATAATTAATCATAAATTAATAAATTTTTAATTATTTTTGATTTTTTTTGTTAATCTATTTGTTATATATTTAAACAAATAACCAAAGTCGAAGAGTGATTTGTGGATATTCACCAAAGCTGAATGAGTAAACGAAAGACTTAAGACACGAACTTTTTTCTTTTTTTTTCTAGTTTTTCGAAATCAGCTGTTTTTTAGAAAGTGTGGTGTCCAATGACGCAACTTACAATGCAGCAGTGGCAGCTAGCAGTACAGCTCAGTTTAGCCCAAATTCTAAATTCACTGCCACTGCCTTCATCGCAGCAAACTTCGCCGGCTGAATTTGACATAAATGAAACGCAGCCAACATCTGTTGATGTCACTGAAGCCTAAAAGGCAACAACAAAAATGTTAACAAACAAAAGGGAATGTCAAAAAAGCAGTCACTGACAACGCCATATTGTGTTTGCCAATATTAGCAGCAGCAGCTGATTTTAAAAACTGTCACTGCCACTGCCACTGCGCTATTGTATTTTGGGCTATAGATTCGCAATATCTTAACGATGTTGCTCTCGAAGAAAAAGTTTCGATGTTCTAATGGGCTATGCATAAAATGTGGTGATGATACTTACAATTTCCCTAGGGGTTAAGATTTTTTGACCTAGTGATTAAGTAGTTAGCTTCCTTGTTGAAAAACATATAAATTGATACGAGCAAAACTAATTAACTATATGATGCATGATATTCGTAAACGTAAATGTTCCAGCACGTTCAAACTTGATAATGACTAAGATGATGAATTTTCGTCAGAAACAATTCGCACTTCAATCGGAATGTATTTAAAGGTTAGTTGATAGTTGAAGATTTATGTTGAGACAACACAACGCGATGCTTCTTAATTATCAATTGATGTTGCTATTAATTCATTGTGCGGCATAAAATACTAAGTATTCAATTGGATCTTGCGATTCTCGTGATATAAACCCAAAAATAATTAGTAGAAGTCGCGTTTTAAAATGAATTTCGGTTCTTAATAAATTTGCAGAATCGCCAAAAATGTAGTATATAAATTTATATGTATTTAGGTTTATTTTAAAGTAAAAATATTTTAAAGTTTAAACATTGAAAGTTTATTTGTTAATAATCAAAAATTTTCTTTTTCAATAACAAACAAATTCATACAAAAATAAATTGAACTCCAAGAATTTAAACAAGTATAAAAACCATACAGTTAAAATACTCTACATATAGAACATTTATAAAAAATTTACGAATTTGAATAAATGTTCATCACACTTGAAACATTATAATCAGATTTTCTAAAATTGTTTTGAGTATGTTATGTTTTGAAGCCCATTAAATTTTAGTAGTGCAGTAGTTTTAAGTGCATGAACAGTATGTTCGAGATTTTTTTTGTATGCAGAAAATGAGCAACACCTTCCACAAAATTTACCAAATATTAATGGCAAGTCCTAGCTACTTAAAATTTGCATTTCGAATTGAATATGTTACAAAACTGCATACTCAGAATGTTTCTAAGAAATCTAAATAAAAAGCTCAACATTTAGATGAAACTTTGTCGAATTTTGGCAATTTTTAACCGACTTCCAAAAAAGGAGGAGGTTATCATTTCGTCGGAATATTTTTTTTATGTATGTTAGCGCATAACTTTGGACCACGTCAACCGATTTCGATGATTCTTTTTGAATCGGAAAGGTAGTGTCTCAGAGGTGGTCCCATACTAATCTGGTTCAGATCAGTGGATCATGAGATATATATATATATATATATATTTTTTATATGGGAGTTGAAGTCGGTTTTTTTTGCTAAAAATTACTTGTTGTACACAGTTTCACATTCTGACTTACATGGTATTTGTTAGATAACGACACTTTCATAAAAAGGAATAAACAGTAAATAATCGAAAGAAGAATAGTCAAAGAAAGCTGAAATGTCTCTGCCCTATTTATATTTTCGCCACTCAATCTAAGACTTATATTTTTCATATCCACTATTTTTTTGAGGGTATTAGTATTATTTTTTATAATTTAATTAATTATATTTATATATTATTAATAAGGATGCTGGTTATGTTTATGGCTCACATATATTTATTCTATGTCCTTTGTGATAACAAAAGTGCTGTCTCGTTTGCACGAAATATTGTTTTTGAGCCAGAGTACAGGGAAAGTCTTAAATTAAGACCGAAAATCGGTACTTAATCGGTACAAATATAAAAAATCCGGACACTTATACGTCCCGACTTTTAAAAAATATTCAGCGGGACTATTTTCTCAAAATCGCTACAGTCCCGCCGAAAATCGGTGCTAATGGTCACCGTATGCCTCATTATATGTATACATTCGCCTTGCTCCATGACTTATCGCTCGAATTTGCAATTTCGTTGTATTTTGCGATTATTGGCGGCGAGAACACTCCACCCAGCCCAGTGTGCTAAAAAACTTCCCAGTTTGTGCTTTCATATTGTGCCAAGTGGGCTACTGTGGTATCGTTTAATCGAAAAGTGTGCCTGTGGGTGCGGCACATAGATTAGTGTGAGCACTGTGCTGTGTTACACATCGCTAATAAGTATTATCTCCATGAATACTCGTATTCTCGTGGTGAATACGAACGTTGGAATTTTACCTAGCTCATGGGGCTGGTAAAATGTTTACAGCTTCTAAATATGTATATACATATTTTTGTTTGGTGGTAATAAAAAATTAAAATCAGAATGGTAGCGGAAAAAAGCGTAGGTTATTTGCAAGTTAAAAATTTCAGCAACACGCAAAAATAGAGCTTACGCACGAGCGTTTGTTTGGGGTTTCAACTGTCAAAATTTTACTTTGCATTTGGCACAGCAAAATTCAATTTAACTGTACACCATAGACAATTTTTCTAGTCCGTCTCATCACGGATCAAAATGTTACCGATTGGCACGCAGCCTCATTCGGAAATATTTTTGAATAGGGTTGCCGCCTACTTTGAATCGTACAATTATTTAATTTTTTGCTTCTCATAAAAATACAACCGCCGTCCGGTGTCCGCGTAAAACTGTAGGTCCCTCCCCTATGTGTGACAATATCAAGGCGCTTGCCACAAATCGGAGGAGAAGCTCGGCCAAACACTAAGATAATATGAAGGCGCCAATCTTCTATATAACAAATAAAGGAGTATAAGTTCGGGCGAAGCCGGGCTTTATATACCCGGCGCAAGTATTAGATATCTTTTTTTTCACCTTTCGGTAAAACTGCATGTTAAGGAAGAGTATTTTTCCCTATGTCAAACACTTTCGATAATATGCTATGATATATTGAAATAATTGGACAAAATTTGGCGGAAATCGGTAAGGCAGTTATCGGTATATACTTATGTAGTCATAAGTGGGTGGTGACACGCCCATTTAACAAAGCAATAATCTTGTGTTTTGTTAAAAGATTGTTGTAAGTTGGCATCTTTAGTTATTGAAAGATCGGAGTTTTCGTATTTCTGAAATTTACCGTTACATGGTAAGTGGCCGTAATTTTAGTTCGATTTCAAAAATTCTCAACATATTGCTTTTTTGCGCCAAGGTTGCTAAATATACCGAGTTTGGCAGAAATTTACAAACCGGGTTCCGAGATACACATATCGTCCCGTTTCTGCCTTAACCCTGTATCTGCAATAGAGGTATTTTAGAGAGTGTAAGAAAAAATGCTTAATTTCTTCCCCTAGGATACAATAAACGCATTTTTTACTTCATATTTCTGGTTCCACTAACAGTAGTGAGAGAACCCTCATTAAGTCTTTGTTATATTTTCAAATAGTGTGACGCTTAAACAGCTGTTATAAGTGGTAATATTAGTTTTCCCAAAAATTGTAGATACGTGGTTAAGGCAGAAACGGGACGATATGTATGTAGACGTAAGTGGGCGTGCCACGCCCATTTTCCAAAAATTTCCGTAAATAGATATCGTTTTCTGCCAAGAGTTCATTGCATATGTCGAGGTTGAGTGATTTGATCACAATATTTAAACAACACAAAGAGTCATTAACGGTCACGCCGATATCGTACATACATATCTGAAGCCTAGCAAACATCGGTTGACTTCGGACTGTGGGCGAAACGTTTCTATGTGTCACACCAGTGGTGGGATTCACTAACTTTTAACAATGCGACTTGTCGAGTAGTAAGCTAACAATTTTTGTTAATGGGTACAAATTCGTTGCACATGCCAAGGCGCTCGAATGAGCACAAAGTTCAAAAGCACTTTATAGGGAAGAAAATGCGCAGCACCCTCCACAAAAAAAAAAATTAAAAAAAATCAACGGTTACCTTTAGCGACTTGAAATTTACATGTTATTATACTTAAATTGAATGGGCATACTGCATACTGCATACCCGAAAATCTTATAAAGATTCTGAATAAAAAGTTCGAAATCTTGGTGAACATTTTTTAAAGTTTGATTGGTTTTTGTGAACTTTGTGCAAGCTTTTAAACTTTTATTTATGTGGTTCAGTTGTTATATAGTAGATGGAACTACATTTTAAAGGAAAATTATTAAAAATAAATAACTACACACAAGTAGCAAACAACAAAGTTTAGAATTTTGCTGCATATATTTTACTCGCAGCTGTTATTAAAAGTTTACAAAAAACGTTTAACATGAAAAACATTGTTAATTTTAAAAACAAATCACTGTATGCGCATTTTGTACATAGGCATGTATTTTTAAGACGATTTTATTATGAAAGTGCCATGCTGATTACATTTTTATAAACGATGTACACGTATTAAATTGAAAACTTTAATTAGTAAATTCCTTTAAATTCAAGGCATATTCAGTTCCTGTAAAATTATAAATAAAGACTTATCACCTTTTAACTTCCAGTTTTCTACATATATTTGTTTTACGCCCTATTGGAAAATCATAACCGCAACACACATACACAAGTTTTAATAATTTTTTTTTGTTATTAATTTATATTAATTTTTTTTAAAGTGTATTTTTTAACTAAAACCGTATAATATTTAAACAAAATTCAACAAACTTTCGTAAAAACTTCAAGTTTTTTGTCAGAATAATAAACCAAAATGAAATACGCAGTTTTGTAGCCCGTCAAATTTTAATACAATAAAGTGAAAGTTTGATGTTGCTGAAAAATCCTTTGAGCTTTGATATACATATTTTTTTGGTAGCGGTGCTGTGCATTTTTTTCTATACCAAACTAGACGGCACCGAATAAGCAGCCTTTGTTATCGTTACCGACAGCAGCTGATTTTGCATGTGTCACTAAGATTGCGCTTTCGCATTTATTTGAGTTTATAATAGCTACATATTTATGTGATTATAACGTGATAAAATTTATCAACTTGAACAAAATAGTATAAATTGTATCTTTCAACTAACTTTTAGGAACAATTCGAGCCCCTTTAAAAATCCGACCCGGGAGAAACACCCCGAATTATTTATTTCCAGTAGCGGTCGCCCTTGGCCGGCAATGGCAAACAATCAAAATACAATACTAACGAAGTAATTAAACAAATAAAATAAACATACGCAGATATTTTTGTATAGCCTTTGTACTATACATATATGTATAAGCTTGTATTGTCATATATGCATGAATGTATGTATGTATGTACAGAGGTATGTGCTAGTAGTCGCGAAATAACCGCATAAGCGTAGAGGTAGGTAATGTGAGGTAATACAAAATAGTAAACGAGGCTGATTCATGTGTAATTAAAAAGGCAAGCGTGTAGGAACTGATTGCTTTTGTTATTGTTTCATTTAAAAGCAACAGCACCAAAGCTAATAACGATGCGCTTCATAATTATTCAAACGAAAACTGCAACAAACAACACTTGTAGAATTAAGTGGTTCAAAACGTTGAGTTCCCCCAACAAAGCAAAAGCAAGAGAAAGGAAAAACGGTATAACAGTTGCGCATTTAACCATGTTTAATGCAATTTAGCTTAAGGTATTTAATAGTGTAGCCACAACTGCATAAGAAAATGCATAATCAAACACTGGGCACATATGTATATACATACATACAGTATCCGTCATATCTATAGCACGCCATTTCGAAGTGATATTGTGTGCAACTTATGTTTATTTGTTTATTTTTGAGAATTTTCAATTAAAATACAGTTCTTTCTCTAACAAACCCCGTATAAACCCAAGTTTAACAATTTGTAGAAAACTTCAAAAAAGTGGAACAAATTTTCACCTATATTTTAAACTTTTTTCTGAATACACACTTTTATAGCCCAATCAATTTTAGTCTGATAATGTGCAAGTTTCAAGGGACTGAAATTTACCGTTGATTTTTTAGAATTTTTTCTCCAAAGGTGTTGCGGTTTTCATCCATATACAAATAAATTGAGTTTATTCATTATATGGAAGCCAATGCGACACAAAAATTCTAAAATATTAACGGTAATTCGCAGCCCCTTGAAATTTGCACGTTATCAGCCTAAAATTGCAGTGGCTAAAAACTGTGTACTCGAAAAAATTCTTACACTTCCGAGAAAAAAGTTTGAAACTTAGGTGAAAATTTGTTGCACTTTTCTGAAGTTTTCTACAAATTGTTAAACTTGGGTTTATATGGGGTTTGTTAGAGAAAGAACTGTATTTTAAATGAAAATTCTTAAAAATAAATAAATAAACATAAGTGGCACACAATATCACTTTGAAATGGCGTGCTATAGATATGACCGATACTGTATGTATGTATATATGTATGAACTTATACTTATGCATCTTGTGGGACTGAGTTGTGCGGAACTTGTACACTTGTACATATGTACATATGTATGTATATATGTACATATGTACGTCATACGTGAGATTGCATAATAAACATACAGTATCGGACATATCATTTGCAGCAAAATTCGAAACGATATTGCTTGCCATTTACCTTTACTAATTTATTTTTAAGAAATTTTCTTTAAATGCAGTTTGATCCTGTTGCACTTAAATAAAGGTTTCGAAGATTGCACAAAGTACACAAAAACAAATCGAACTTCAAAAAATTTTCTCGAACATTTCAAACTTTTTATTCAGAATTTTTAGAAAACATTCGAGTATGCAGTTTTTTACCCCATTAAAGTTTAGTATAATAAAGCACAAGTTTCAAGTCCCTAAAAATTATTGTTGATTTTTTAGAATTTTTGTCGAGGGTGTTGCGCATTTCTTTTATATAAAAAAATAATTGAAATTGAATTTGTTACAAAACTGCAAACTTGAAAATTTTCTAAGGATTCTGAATAAAAGGTTTGAAATTCGTATGAAGTCTGATTCATTTTTGTGAATTTTGTACAGTCTTTGAAAGTTTTATTTATGTGGTTTCTGTTATAGATCGAACTATGAATACTTGGAATGAAAATAGAAATGAATAAATATACATATCAAGGCCTTATAATCAATACAGAGGGTATCTGCAATTTATACAAAAACTACTTTGCTATGCTAGAACCCATCTGGGATGATAATTCTGTTGTTGCGTACTGCTTCACAGCATGTTGCGTCACTCTTTCCTCAAGAAATAATGGTTCGGGCATTAAAGTGAGATTTCGTTAAAGAGAATTCAATCGTACAAAAGTTTGTGAGCAAGTTGAATTCTTTCATAGTCCTTAGAATGGGAGAGTTAGAAGCATAAGTAGTTCTTACTCGTTCAAGAAAAAAGATATAATGATTTTGAAGGCCTCTAACGGGAATATTGAATATTTCTGTTGCAAACATGGGTTGCCTTGTGCTCCTTTTTCTCAAAATACTTTGGAAAACCGTAGTAAAATGCGTAGCAAATTTCTTAAGAACTGCGTACTGCCTTAAGGAAATTTGACACAAGAAAATTTCTTAGCCATTTCTTGTACGTCATTTTTTATAGAGAGTTTTTGCTTTTCTTGAGAGCTGCATAGTGGCCGTTAATAGTAAATTCTTCTGGCAAGCGTTATACAAGTCAGCATTAATATCACCGATGACAGTTAAGTCTTGGGTGGACTTTTTCAGAATCTTATTTTTGTAAAAAGTACAGATAGAGGATACTGAATATATATAAGCCCTCGATATGTAAGTGGTAAACAATATCATTTTGAATTTGGTTGCAAATAATATGTCCGATACTGTACATACATTATCTATGGATGAATCTGAGTATGCCTACACATATGCAACTTATGTATGCCCATTAGTATGTTTGTGGAAATTGTTAACGCTCGGCAACGTAATAAAAAGTGCACTTTAACAATGCGTCTTAGACAGTCTAACACTGCGGAAATTATTTTGTGGTCTAAATACCTACACACAATCCACTATGGTCGTGCATAAATATGTATGTACATTAGGGTGGCCCAAAAATACACGTGGAAAAGTAAAGTCGGAATTTTTATGCTCTCACCCTCTACGTTTTTTAATTTAAACTATTTTTTCTTTTTTTCTTTTGTATATTTCTGTTTGTATATTTGATTTTTTTGGGATATTTCGGAGACCCTTAAAAAATAGTTAAAATTAAAAAATGTTTAAATAAACAATTGGGCATTATTCTCTGAAGTCTTCTGAAGAGAAGCAGAGTTTTCAGATTGAAAAATTTTGATTTCGATGGATTCTATGCCATTTCTACGAAAAGTCTTTTTTTCCCCATACAAAATACATTGGAAACTTTGAGCGCTTTGAGCGACCTCTAAATATATTTTGATTTTAAAATAAAAAACAGGGGTATATTTTTTTTTCGGTATAGATCAATCCTAGGGGGTGAGAGCATGAAATTTCCGACTTTACTTTTTTTTACCACCCTAATGTACATCCATGTATGTATATTCATATTTATACGTACATATGCATGTGTGCATGCACTCACCTGACCGGCTAGAATGAATTGAACTATGCACATATGTATGTATGTATGTATGTATGTAGAACAACCACAAAGCGCATACATCCTTTTAGCTTTTGCATATAAAATTACAAACTGACAAGTAATTGTTGATAACATAACTTGACTTGTGTGGTTATGAATGTTTCAGAAATCGAAAAAAAATAACAAACAAATTTTTTTTTTAATTGCTATTAAAGACGGCTAGAGGAGCGTACCATCCGATAAGATCCCGGCAATGATTGTAAAAGACTTTACACTCGTTTTGAGGTTTGCCAATTTTTTATTTGATTATCACGAATAGTTTCCTTTTATAAAGTCTGTTCCAGTTACTTCAGGATTCGCAAGTTTTTAGAGGAAGCTGTTCCCGTACGCCACCTGCCATAAGGTTTTATAATGGCGAAAACAGATAAAACCTGCAGATCTTGAAGTATTCTTCCAAGTACTTATGTATATACTTATAATTTGCACCTTCTCTCTCTTATAAGACCACTGCTACTGTGCCTAGTTTTTCGAAATTTAGTACGCATATTTTACAGGTATTAGGTCATTACGTAGTGAAATTTATTTAATTTACAGGCTTATTCTACACTGGCAACGAACATTTTTTAACCGTCAAATAAAGATAATGTAAATTTTTAGACCCTCCTCAAAAATACTTTCGACATAAACCTTCTTAAACCCCTTCGGTTTGATACCTATATTGCAATATTAAATTTATCTTATCAATTACATTAAATTAAAATTTTCAAACTGGTGGCAACTTTCCACAAAAATATTTTCGGCTGTAAGTCTTATTAAACCTCTTTCTTTTCACCGCCATATTGGAATATTTACTTTATCTTATCACTTTACTCAAACTGCAATTTTCAAAAAGGTGGCAACTCTCTTTGTTTTTCTTTGTGTATTAAGTTAGACCTCTAGAAATACATCGGTCGCAACTAGTCTCATACGGGTACTATTGGAGATCAATTAGTCCCCGACTCATTTCTAACGGGTACTATTAACGATTTAATGATATCTACGCACTTAGTCAATGAAATTTCATGTGTGGCGTTGGCACAGGCACAGTAAGGGAGTATTGGCTTAACAATTCGCATCGCAGCTGGTGCAAATTTGTATTTTTATTTTTTAAAAGTGACTAGTCGCCTTTTGTTGCCGTTCGGGTATAAAGGGGAGCAATTAGTCTCTTCATGGGCCATGCTCGAACAAAAGCGAACAGTTCAATCCATATAAGGAGAACAAAAGTGGTTATTAGTCGCACGTTCCTTTGCGATTGCTCCCGGAGTCATCCCGGATTAGTCGCATTTCGCGGCCATTGAATTGAATATTTACCAAATTTCGTTGGCGTGTATCGTAAGATCAATTACTTTTCTATTTGATTTTAATATTTTTTCCCTCAGTGTATGTGGAACGATTGTAAGCGTAGATGGGGCTCCCCCATCCAATTCATTTTATTCAAATTTCGCTTGACGTTGAAAAAATAACATTTTCGTCAAGTTGAAATTCGATATATGTACAGTGAGGAGCGTAAATGTAAAAATGGTAATTTTTTTTGATATTAATATGTTTTTCATATAAAAACTGAAGGCGAATTTCAACATACCTACACATTAGCGATACCAGCCTTAAAAATTGTGCAACTATTATCAATTATCAACTAAAGTATTTATACCGTTTACCTGCACTGGCTCTACACTTACCCTAATTTTGCAAGCTTTTCTTTATTTTGCTTATCTCGCAGAACAACAAAAATGGCTATAATTTTATGTACTCATATAGAGAGACCATTCGGGAAAAATTTCGCTTGCAGTTATTTTCTACGTGGTAAGTGCTCCTCAATCACTGGGTTTCATAGGGATTCGGATGCCTTCCTCATTGAAGTAGCAAAGAGAATTCGCTTAAATGCTTTTTCGGTTATGCAAAATATACTATACATGTAAGTTTTTGTTTTTGTACTCCGGCTGTTGCCTTAGTTCGTTGACATTTGATATTTGATTTAAATACTGTCCATACTATAGCTAAAATAGCTTTAATCAAAGTCTAAACCAAAGAAAGAATTCTCCAAATGTTCAAACTTTTAGATATGAATTTATATAACACTTCTGAGCATGCAGAGCAAAGTGTAAGTTTGAAGACTCTGCGAAATCGCGTTGATTTGTTACTTTTTTTCTTCTGGCCTTTTACATGTAACAAATGAATGATGTTGTAAAGGCAGTGTCACACGATTCCAAATTTGCATTAAGTTTAGTGCAAATAGTATCCCAATCGTGTGAATGCACAAATATTGTACCAATCATGTGACCACATACAAAAAAAATTGTTGTCCCAATTTTTCTATTTTATACCAATAGCCCAATATAAAAAATGTACAAATCTGTACAAATGTACCAATCGTGTGACACTGCTTTAAGAGCAAGTTTCTTGAATACTTCTAAAAACAAAAAATTGGAGAAAACCATATGAAATGCGCTTATGTATGTATGTATGTATGTGCATTATTAAAAACATTTGCTTTTTATTTCTGTAAAATTATAATCTTGTCGTGACCATTCAAATATACGGTACGCCAATTTGCGCAAATTTAGTGTAATTTGGTTTCCAAATTATCTTACGCATTTTATTCCACATGCCGAGTCTCCGCTTTCGCTGGAGAAATCTAAAATTATTTCTAGGTTGCTTATAAGACTTTTAGCAGTACTTGTTGAAGGCCCATCAATGTTGCTTGATATACTACTTAACCGAATGCGAATGTGTAAAATTATGAGAATCATTCGCATAACGAATGCGAATGCAAATATTCGCAACATCGCTGATGTGTACGTACATAAATAAATGTATCTAATACATTGTAGGTTTGTGGCCTAAGTCTTTCGTTTTAGCTCATAGATTATGTGCATGTTTTTCAGTGGATACATACTTTTTTTTATCAGCATTATAGTTTCTTGTAAGAATTTATTTTCTATTTTATAAATCTACAGGTGAAAAAGATGAAGATGCTTACAGTAGCAAAAGTGAGGGTTTAATGAGTCTGTCAAAGAAACAACGAAAAGCACGCACAGCATTTACGGACCATCAATTGCAGACTTTGGAAAAGTCATTCGAAAGGCAAAAGTATTTAAGTGTGCAGGACCGAATGGAGTTAGCCAACAAACTGGAGTTGAGTGATTGCCAAGTAAAGACATGGTACCAAAATCGCAGGTAAGTTTGTGCCCTCAAATCAGTAAAAATTGTTACGCAGTATAAGTTTAAGACACGAATTAAAATCAAAATCCTGACGAACAAAATATTTATAAATATATTTCATTTAAAGTACATACATACACATGTACATATGTAAGACACTCTTAGTAACTATATACACGAAATGTAACATTGTTTTTATTTTCCAATTAAAGCTTACGAATATTCATACTTAAAAAAGAATTCAATTCTGTCAAAGGTCACGCGGCGATTTTTCCTTCTCCGAGGTACTTAAATATTTCTAAACTGCTGCATATGAAAATATACAACTTGCTCAACTTAATGTATCCGCCGCTTTCTTGGCTTTTCAGGAGCTACCATGACAGATTCAATTATGTACATAAGGGCGGGCCCATTCGCATGGAACGCTTTTTCGACATCGTTCCAAGCAGATTCGGATTCTACATAGAATTCAAAGAAAAGAAGTGAAGTGCTATTGATTTCAGGTATTGAACTGAATCACGTTTTCTTATCGTCTTCTGGTCTTGCTTGCCATTTGTATGTATTGGTATACTCTAAACAATTTTTGTTTTAATTTACGCATACTAAGAGAGGGAGCCAGACCAATCGCTGGCACTTGGTCCATGAAACGTTTGTTTAAATGAGCTATGGCCAGAGCTTCTATCAAAATCCAACATAGATTGCGAGCAAAAATTTGATAATTCTGTTTCACATTAAGTTACAATGGGCACGTACAGAAGGCGCAACAGCTCAGTAACTGTTGCGATTGCACCTTCTGAACGCGTTATTTTGTACTTGTGATTAACTGCACAGTTGCTTGTTAGATGATCGTAATATTTTTCTGATCATTTGAGACAACATGTTGTGTGTTGTTGAATTTGACAGCTAATGTATCAAGCCGTTCAGAAGACACATTACGAACAGTGCTGTATTTTAATTTATTGAAAAAACTTAAAAATTAATAAATAGACATAAGTGGCAAATAATATCATTTTGAATTCGGTCCAAAATGATATGTCTAACTTTAACTTTTTAAAGAATTTAATTTTTGTAAAAATTACATACCATTGCATTATCTATTTTTTTAATAAAGTTTTTCTTTATTTGTTTATGTATTTAAATAATGCTACGATCTTGGTTTTAAATTATGTATACTTCGTTAAATGTTCATGTGTTATACAAGTATTTACACATTTATGTAAGTTAACAAGAAGATGTATCGACATAAATAATTATGTTCGCTTAAGTACCCGCATCGAGGTACTTAAGCGGGTTCTTTTAAGTACCCAACCCGCCGAAGTACCTCAAAAAGCTGACATTTTTCGTGAGGTACTTAAGCGGGTTGTACTGTTTTTCTGATATTTATTTTACATATCCAAATTTTTGATTTTTATCCAAACAGTGTAAAAACAACAGTTATTTTAAATTTTTATATTATATGTTTTAGATAACAGTTACTGAAGACTTTTATTTATAAAAGGTATCAATAAATATCAATTAGTGACTTTTACTTACAAAAGTCATCAATAAAGCTCCAAACTTACCAAGATTTAGCAACAATAAACTGAAAAAAAAACAAATATTTAAATCTTAATATTCCATAAAACTCACCAGAAAAGTGCCTATACCATTAAATGATAAATATCTTCTTAAAGAAAATGTATTATACTTTCTTTAAAGTCAATCAAATTACCTTTCATCTGATAGTAAACTTATAGATTTAGATAGAACTAAAGATATCTGCGACCGTGGTATTACCTATTGAGAGGGTGAGACTGAAAAAAACCATTCATTTGATTTTTTAAGGACCACCCTAATATAAATATAAATTCGAAGTAATCGAAGTTCCACTGAAGATAACGACGAACTTTACTAACACTTTCAATTTCAAATCTGCCCAGTTTTCATTACTAATACAAATTCTTACCAATAATTCGACTATTCAAACCATGTTTTGTTTTCTGATTTTTAATGGCTGCATTTCTTTATTCATTCTGAACGTTTGGAATAAACTTTTTTGTTTATTTATTCTTTAGAACGTTCCTGATGAAATGCTGTATGTATTTCAAAAGCATTCTGTTTATTCCGGTTGTGAAATGGAATTATCCGGAATGTATAAAGAAACGCGGCCAATGTGTGAAGGATTATAAAAATAAAATTTGATTCGCTATGAAATGATTTATACTTTAAACATTACAAAACTAATTATCTGACAATACAATCTCTAAACTTACTTTCTTTAAAAAATTTGTCCAAATCAATTGTCATTTCAAAATTCGAGATTCGTAATCAGCGGTCCCGAAAACCCCACAATACCCTATTTTGATAAAGTTTATCGATCTCGTCATTTTTGTGCTCGCCATATTAGATCCGCCCGTAAGTCTTTGCATACCATTTTGAGCTCAAAAATATATAAAAACAAAGTGGTCTCAAATTGTGTTAAAGTGTCTCTGAGCAAATTGTTTTTTTCGCAACATCATCATGGGCATGGCCAGTTAGGGGCAGGGGGTCCCTTCCTTTCAAGTTTTCCCTGTATATATAATAGTACCCTGAAATGCTAGCATAATAGTTGCGAGCCCTACCCTAAATTTTATTCTGGCTACGCCGATGTGCAACAAGTTAAAATGATAAAACCACTTTTTGTTTATGTTTTCGAACTATAAAAAGCGTCTATGAAGTGCAGATTGAAACCGTATTCAAACGAAAATATGGCCAAACAAATATTTTGTTTAATGTAATAAAAACAGATCGCTTGACGCCAAATAATGTGTTTTAGTTTGAAACAAATAATACCATTTTTTTTCTCAGTGTGGATATTGTGTAGCATTTTAAAATACAGCGGCTCCGCTGGCTTAGCTATGTCGTTCGAATGGGCACAGACCCTGCGTTGAAAAGACCAGGCGAAGAAGGACTCTGCTTCACTTGGCATTTCCAATTGGCGTCAGGTGGCAAAGAAGAGAAACTTGGCCAAAATCGGTTAGGCGGTTACAGTGCGAATACCGAAGGAGAAGCTATTAAAAGTTGCGCTTAAATATGTTTTTTCATGTACATAAATACATGAAATTATAGACATATTCACACACACACATACACTTATGTTGTGATTTATTTGGCGTAAGTGCAGATGCTGCAATGTATTCAACAATCATAAATGACTTGGATGACTTAACAGTTAAAGTTGTGTATGTGGATATGGAAGCCTTATGTTTTAATTTACTCATGGTTCAAAAACTATAAACCTGAAAATTCCGTCGCCACTTATTTCACAAAATCATGTCGAAGCCGATGACAGATGATTAATGACACTGAAATCTATTCCGTCGGTATTAAACTCTCGCAGTGCATCGTCGTCGCCAAGGGAGGTTCTATAGTTTTATTACATGTACGAGTATGCTTAGCTTGGCTTCGCATAAATCTCCGAAGCGAATTTTTTAATAGCGGAACACAGTGGAGCCAGAGTGAAATGCACCACAAACCATAACGAATGGAAAAGTGTGCTCTTTGCAATTACCTCGCTTAAGTGCTCAATGAGTGTTTTCAACATTAGTCACGTTGGTTCAAACGGATATCATACTGACAATGATACAGGCGTTTGTACAATGCAAAGTTTATTAAATGACTTTCAATATTTACTTCATCATTCGGGAAGATTTACGAATATGCAACTGTTTAATTGTAAAATAACATACAAATGTACATACATACATATATGCATATACGTCTTCAATAAATTTTGTTGATTTGACTATCAAAAATATGAAATATTTAGGTACTACATGTAATTTAAAATATCGGATTGAAAACTTGTAAGAAACATACAACTTCATTAATTGGGATCGAAATATATTTAGAAAGGATAAATTGAAAATATAAACTAAAATCCCGATTTTGGCAACTTAAAAATTCTGTTAAACGAGTGTTGCTTATAATTGAACAGCCGAAACTTAACGTAACTTAATAGTACGTCGAAATCTGTTTCATTTTGATTCTCTGAGTTCTACGTTTCGTTAGGTTAAGTTAAGTTGACATAATCAGGCTTGACTTACCTAGAAACTTAAAAACGATTACTCTCCGTGTCATCTATTGCTTTTTCTCTTTTTTTTATCCTCAGTAATTGTATTTGTGCATGCAAAATTTTAAACGTTTAATTTGTTTGGGGTGGGGTAAAATTGAATAAAAATTACAACTGAAATAAATGTATTTAAGCGTTTAAAATTGTGATTGTTTTTATTTTATTTTCCATCTTTATTTGAAAGTTTGTTTTTCGACTGCCAGGTGCATTGCATTTATACAAGAAATCATGTTTAATCAAATTTAATTAAAAATATGTGAAGAAATGATGTGGCAGCCTGATTCTCACCAGGCTTTCTTTGCACTTAGAAATTTAACTTAGAAATCAAAAATCTATAGTTCTCCAAGTTTCTAAGTAAAGTTGTTTTTTGGGTAACTACATACACGTGCTGCTCATTTGCCAGATATGCAATTTTCAAGACAAGTCAAGTCTAAGTCTTGCTTAACTCAGCCTTATTAATTCAAATTCATAAACAATTTGATTTTCCAAAAAAAAAAAAGAATTTCATTTGATTTCTCTATCTTTTCATGCACAACAGCGATTGTGAAGCGAGCGTTCAGTACATTTCGTAAATTAAGAACATGGCTGACGGTGGTCCTCGACCATCTTTAACCCTGACGAGCTTGCACCTCCGATTTTTTATCCCATACGGTTCAGGAATACTTCCCAAGTATATTCCTATAACACATAAAATCGAAAAGTGGGCACTTTTTTAAAATCGATTTTTCAAAAAAATGTATTGTTCTTCGAACATTCGGAAGTAAAGTTTATCAAATTTTATTTCACATAGAATCATATAAGAGATGCAACATTTTACATTATTAATACATTCCTAAGCATATAATAAAAATGTGTTATGAAACATAAAAATCACGAACACAAGAAATAATAATAATACTTTTACTTCGCATGTGGAAAAATGGCAGCTGGTTATAATGTTTTTTTACATGTAAAACTACAAGTTATGCATGGAGTCAGAACAGCGATAACTATGTTTAACCGGGGAGTTAGTGTTAACCATAGATAGAGAAACCGGCCCTTAGATTTCTACCAGCTAGCAGGCAATGGAAGCTGATCATTACGACATTTCTGCATCTTGGCCTAAGTATAGGGTACCAAAAAAATGATCCTGATTATGCCAAAAATTACTCAGCGCATTCTGCGAATATAATTCACATCACATTTAGAATATCATATGTTTAAACTTTACTAAACAGTGTCTGTTTGTCCGTCACTATTTATAGCCATTCTAAATCGTCGTTGGTTCTTAGTTAGGTACGTCTTAGCGGACCCTATTCTTTAGTGTAACCAGTAGTTGCTGTTCTATGTGTACATTAGGGTGGTCCATCATCAGGTGGTAACCCTCTTCGATTGATACCCATCTTTTAAAAATCCATTTAACTTATTAAATAATTTTAAATACATTTTTAAACAGGTGGCAACCCTCTTCCAGCACCTCGAAAATATTATAATAGGATTGTTCTGTATCGAAAGAAAGTATACCCATATTTTTATATTTTCAAATCAATAAATATTTAAAGGTCGCTCAAAGCGCCCCAACTTTTCCATGTATTTTGTATGAAAAAAAAAAACACTTTTCGTGGAAATGGTATGGAATTCTTGAAAATATTTTTCAATCGGAAGACTGAGAAACAGAGATTCCCAATAATAAAACCGAATTATTTTTTTTTACAATTTTTTCTTAGTAACTTTATTTTCTAGGACCGCCAAAACCCCTAGAAAATGCCCGAAAATGCAATGGAGGATCAATAAAAAATCTTCATTATTAAAAAATGGAGAACCAGAGTTTTCCGATCAAAAAATATTGATTTTCAAGAATTCCATACCATTTCCACGAAAAGTGTTTTTTTTCCATATAAAATACATGGAAAAGTTGGGGCGCCTTGAGCGACCTCTAAATATTTATTGATTTGAAAATAAAAAAAGGGGTATACTTTTTTTTCGATATAGAACAATCCTAGGGGGTGAGAGCATTAAAATTCCGACTTTACTTATTTTGGACCACCCTAATGTGTATACATATAGTAGCCGCCATCGATTCGCCACTTCTCGCTCGCTATGTTTGAGTTCCGGTCGCTTAAAGAAGAATTTTGCATGTGAAAGCAACAACAAAGTTAGCTAGCACGGATAGACGAAAGCGAGTTTGGTTGTACCTCATTGAGTTCATTCGTTTCGCCACTCGCTAACTGTTGGCGAATCGATGACGGCTAGTATGAACATATATGTAAGTATGTCGATAGACTTAGAAAATAATTTAAAATTTGCCGAAAATCTGAGTCGAATATTACTAAATAGTAGGGATGCCAAAATATGAGGAAAATTGTGATCCCGGGATTCCGGGATATTTTTCCAGTAAACCCGGGACTCACATTGAGTCATAACTGTTATGAATATGAGTAAAAATTCAATATATAAAAGCATTTTAACATACCATGAAATAAAATTATTTAAAACTTACGATAAACTGTTTGTAAAACTCACATATTTATTAAATGAGACAAATCTAAAAGTTATAAATTTTTATGGCCTTATTCATTAAAAATAAAGTAGCTTTATAAAAGGTTTATAAATTGAAAAATGTATGAAAACGTCAATTTATAAAGCTCTTTAAACCTACTTTATTTTTTATGAATAAGGCCATTAAACTGTATTTAAAAAACCATGTGATTGAGGAACGCATACATCACACAAAACAATGGAAATACCAGGTATTTTTGAAAGTAATGATTAATAAAAAAAAAAATTTAACAAAAACATACAAAAACAAATTCTCTAAACATGTTTATTTTACTCTATACAGAAATGGCGAATATTTTGCAATTTTTGTCCCAATTTACTCCAAATTTTGAGGGTGATCGAGTCAAACGGACCTCAGATTCGGATTCACCAGGTCGAGAAGCATGTCGGTAGGTGGGTCTGGTTAGAAGCACACACCTCTTTTTTCTGCCGGTGTTGTTATTACTCCTTCTTCTTCTTTGTTCTTTTCTCTCGAAAGCTCCAAGAGCCGCCTCATCAGATACTTTCATTGTCCATGCCTCCGCGCCATACACCAGCACAGGCATGATGAGTGACTTATAGAGTGTGATCTTTGTACGACGAGAGAGGACTTTACTTCTCAATTGCCTACTCAGCCCAAAGTAGCACTTGTTGGCAAGAGTGATTCTCCGTTGGATTTCAAGGTTGGCATTATTATTGGTGTTAATGCTGGTTCCCAAATAAACGAAGTCAGTGACGTGGGTGCCAAGACGCGTATGCTCTGACTGTTTGTGTGATGACAGGAGATACTTCGTTTTGTCCTCGTTCACCACCAGACCCATTCGCTTTACTTCTCTATCCAATCTCGACAAGGCAGAACAGACGTAGCGCTTGTTTTTACCGATAATATCGATGTCGTCGGCATACGCCAGCAATTATACGCTCTTGTAAAGTATTGTGTCTGAGCGGTTCAGTTCTGCGACTCCTATTTTCTTCTCCAACATCAGATTAAAGAAATCACACGAAAGGGAGTCCCCCTGTCTGAAACCTCGTTTGGTTTCAAACGGCTCGGTGAGGTCCTTCCCTATTCTAACGGAGCTGGTGGTATTGCTCAACGTAATTTTACACAAACGTATTAGTTTCGTGGGGATACCAGAATCAGACATCGCAGCGTAAGGGCAAATTCTCTTCGGGCTGTCGAAAGCGGCTTTGAAATCGACAAATAGATGGTGTGCGTCGATTCTATTCTCGCGGGTCTTTTCCAAGATTTGGCGTACTGTGAATACCTAATCTATGGTGGATTTTCCAGGCCTAAAGCCACACTGATAAGGTCCAATCAGTTCGTTCAGGGTGGGCTTTAGTCTTTCGCAAAATACACTCGATAAGACCTTATTACCTGTGCTTAGAAGACTGATCTCGCGGTAGTTGGCGCGTATGGCGGGGCGCCTTTATTTTGGATTAGGCAGGGCACACTTAAATTCCAGTCGTCGGGCATGCGTTCATTTGACCATATTCTGCATACGAGCTGATGCCTGAACCTCATCAGCTCCTCGCCGCCGTTCTTGAATAGCTCCGCTGGCAGGCCGTCAGCTTCAGCAGCTTTGTTGTTTTTCAGTCGCGTAATCGCTATTCGTACCTCGTCATAGTCATGCGGTGGGACAGCTACTCCATCATCATCGACTGGGGACTCGGGTTCGTCTTCTTCACTACTTTCAGCGCTGCTACCATTCAGTAGGTTGTAAAAGTGTTCCATCCACAATTTAAGTATATTCTGGACATCGGTCACTGGGTCGCCATTTTTGTTCTTACAGGAGTTCGCCCCGGTCTTGAAACCTTCCATAAGTCGCCTACCTCTCTGGTAGAATTTTCGGGCGTTCTTCCTGTCGGCTAGCATTTCAAGCTCTTCGAATTCACGTATTTCGGCCCCTCTCCTTATTTCGGCAAATACGTCTCGTTTCTTTCTTCAGTTCCCTTTAGGGGTCCTACATGGCTCGCGTTGCGCCCGATCGCATTGTGGCCCTATAGGCGGCGTCTTTTTTCTCTACGGCTTCATGACATTCCTCATCGTACAAGTTGTTCTTTCGGGCTCGCTGAAATCCAACTACTTCTTCGGCGGCGGTACTTAATGATCGGGAAATGTAGTTCCACTGCTCGCGTATGTCGGATTGTTGAAGAGTGCTCTCAGAGAGCAGGTGTGTGAGTTGAGTGGCGAATAAGTGCCGTCTGTTGTGGTTGCAGCTTTTCGACGTTTTGCTTTCCTTGCAGTTCCTTGGTGTTGTTATTATTGCAATTAAAATGTGTACATAAGAGCAGCAAAGTATTTAAACCGGAGTCTTTTAATGTTGACCTGAACTTGTTACATACAAAACCTACTGATAAAAAACATCTTTCGGTCTCAAAGCTTTTAGGCTCAACTGCCAAAAGGTACTCATAAACCATTTGAAGTTAATGACCCCTATCTCCTCCACTACAAACTAGTTGAACTTCTTTTACCGGCAAGTCGGTTAAATTAAAACTTTTTCGATTTGAGTAGATTGATTTAAAAGTTTATGTAACTTTTTCTTAAAACTCTCTGTTTCGTTTACATTAGCGACGCTATGAATACATTAATTTAAATTTTCTTCAAAAAAGGCTCAGACTGCTATTTAAAAGTACAAGTTCAAGCTTTTTTTTAATTGCAGTCAAGACGACATTTTATGTACAAAAATCATACTTCGAAATTCATAAACAAGTTCTTACTATTAATTCGATATTTAAAATTTTTCGGGATCCCGAGATTAAGGCAAGCGCCTTCGGCACCTCAAACACATCCCGGGATTGGCATCCCTACTAAATAGCACTCAAATTATTTATTAAAACAGGTTTAAATATATTTTAAGTGAATACATATGTACATATATACATCGGCGTAGCCAGAATGAAATTTAGGGGGGGGGGGGGCTCGACCCTATTAAGCTGTCATTTCAGGGTACAATTTTATATATATATAAGGAAAATTTGAAAGTTAGGGGGGGTGGCTCGAGCACCACCCCTGCCCCTACCTGGCTACACCCATGCATATATATGTATGTATGTAGTATTAACCCCTTAATGTATGGCAATTCTGCAAATAGTTCATTATTTGGCAGACTTATAATTTTTAATTAAATACCGCTTATTAAAATTTTATATTCTTTTGCAGAACAAAATGGAAACGTCAAACTGCTGTTGGGTTGGAATTACTGGCAGAAGCCGGAAATTACGCGGCTTTTCAGCGTCTCTACGGAAACTCTCCTTATCTTAGCACATGGCCGTATGCAGTGCAGCCAGCTCATGGCACGCCTTCCAGCACCATAGATTTGTTTTTCCGCCAAGCTGCTGCTGCTGCCGTGCTCCAAAAGCCAGTCTCTTATCGAATGTACCCTAACGTACCACCAATAAATGGCTTATCAACACTTCCTGCGCCGCCTTCACCATTTGTACATTTTAGCGCCTCAAATTCACTTAATAACTATTATCATGCAACTACCGTTATGCAGAATCCCTCGAAAATGAATAATATTTCATTGGCAGATATATCCTTTCCACAGCTAAATGCTGATGAGATGGGTTGCAAAAATACCGGCATCGGCGATCTCTCAGTTAGACTACCTTTGGATTCGGGAAATTCTTCGGAACAGGAAAGGAAAGTGAAAGTACCTGAATTAATTGATGACGATAACGACATTGATGAAGATGACATTGAAGTGTGAAGTACTTGAAAAATGCGCACTGAAGCTAGTGCCAAGGCAGTCCGCTTAGGTGTGTGGCAAAAAATTTAGGCAGCCCAGCGAAGCTTCGGCGCAGCTTGAAGTTTAAGGTAAGATGCCGCTCGTGCCTCGTTGAGAACTCATAACGCTATTGTTGGACTGTTGCAGAGTAGACCAGATCATAAGACTTAAAGGTTTGTATAGGAGACCGAT
Source organism: Rhagoletis zephyria (assembly GCF_001687245.7). Lineage (NCBI taxonomy): Eukaryota > Metazoa > Arthropoda > Insecta > Diptera > Tephritidae > Rhagoletis > Rhagoletis zephyria. The sequence goes on along the minus strand of NW_016158573.1, from coordinate 76,450 downwards.
TGTGTTGCTTTCAGCTTTATTTATTCAGATATTAAATATTTCAGGATTTCGTATGCTGTTGGTATCTTACTGCTGTCCATGTTTTGGGTGTCGAGTTCACACATACGTACATACATGTGTACATATACTTGTATGAGTATTTTATTTTTTTTTTCAGAATGAAAATCTGACTGATGAGGAATAATAAATTTTGCAAACATTTTATGTATTGGTGTTTTATTTAACATTATGAAATTTCTTAAAGCAGGGTCAGACGATAGGGCGTTTGTCCAAAATTCGGTGTAAGTTGGTTTCCCAAGCTTTGTCCTATTCTTGACCAACAATTTTTTACATTTGTCAATTGACAAAACACATACAAAACATACAGTACCAATCGCGCTAAAAATAATTTCGTCCCATTTTTTATTTTTCTACCGTTAGGGCGCAACAAAAAATTTTACAAATTTTAATAAAATAACCCTTGAAGAAATAGTAAATACATACATTTGTACGTACCCTGCCAGCAATTGGAATAGAATTTAATCGCCTATCGCCAAGATGCCACTAGGGGTCTTCCCTTAAACGCGTAAAAGCCTCGTAAACCTCGTAAAGCTCGTAAATTTACGAGCCTCGTAAAAGAACTGTCAAAATTTGTATGGAGCTCTATTTACGAGCCCCTCGTAAATTTACTGGGCAAATTTGATGCGAAAACGACTTCGTAAACTTCAGTGTTGCCGAGGGGCTGAAATTTTTATTCTAAAATAATGAAAATAAACAAGTAAGAAATACCCGGCGCAAGTATTAAATATATGTTTTTTCACCTTTCCCAAAGCTACCGCTAGATGGTAAGCCGGTGTGTATCAATTTTGAGTAAATTAGCGTCCTTAAATTTCGAAATATTGAAGTTTCAAGCATTTCTGAAATTTGCCTTTATATGAAAAGTGGTCGTAATTTTAAGCTGATTCCAATAATTGCTTCTATGTGGCAAGCACAATAATCATACCGAGTTTGGTACAAATTGGTAGAACGGTTACCGAGATACATATATGTGATCATAAGTGGGCGGTGCCACGCCCATTTTCCAAAATTTTATCATAAACGTATTTCTTGGTAAAGAATTGTTGCAAGCATCAA
>NW_016158573.1:26610-71846 GCF_001687245.7 Rhagoletis zephyria | reverse complement strand
GGCGTGGTTATTGTCCGATTTTGCCCATTTTCAATACCATCCGTCATACGCCCGAAAGAAGTGCACATACCAAGTTTGGTTCAGATATCTAAATTTTTACTCGAGTTATCGTGTGCACAGACGGACGGACAGACGGACGGACGGGCGGACAGACAGTCACCGCTTAATCGATTTCTCTTTTCATTCTGATCATTTATGTATACATTTGTCTATATCTATCTCGATTCGTTTTGCCTGTTACAAACAACCGTTATGTGAACAAAGTTATAATACCCTTGTGCACAAGTGCGCTCGGGTATAAAAACATGTACATACATACAATAAAAATTGGCTCTTTATTTCCGGGCTGGGGCGGGTCCCGTCGTGCCGGGCCGGGCCCCACTAAAATTCTTAACGTGCGGGCTCGTACGTGTTTTCGAAAGTTGATTTTGCACTCGTGCCGGGCCGGGCCTGAAAATTTAGGCTCGTGCCCATCTCTAGTTACAACGTTATTTGAGGCGACCAATCATTTGAACATAAGAAATTCAAATACATACTTTCTATGTGACTTCTCCGTGGTTAATTTAAAAAAAAATATATATTAAAAATTTCCCCACATTATAGGTGACAACGCCAGAAAACTGGCATAATGCCGAATTTTCGAGTCATTTTGCCGACTAATGCCAAATAATATAATTTTATTTTAAAACAATAAGCTGCTGATAAACTTGATAAAATTTAGCATTTTGATAAATGAAATGTCAAACTTTGTATGGAAATCTATTTCAAAGTTTAAGACTTTATCAAACGGTTTTTGTGGCTAAATGTATAAATTTCAGCAAAATTCAACCCTGACAGGTTGCCAGCTGGTCGCTTTTGCTAAGAACACGTAAAAATCAAATGAATGCAATGTACGAGGTAAGAATGAAACTACTAATTAGCCATATAAGTAAATAATAAACAATTTTATGCAATTACTTACAAAGGTGCGTTCATGTGAAAATGCAAATAAACTGATAAATTTAAGCAATTTATCCCCTTAAAACTTTATACTCGACACAACTTTTTAATCGGCGCGAATTACACATGCATTCAGTGTTGCCACTCGTAGGCTGTTTCTTCCAAAACTGGTAGGTTTTTATTCTAGTTGGTAGGTTGGTAGGCTAGATTGAATACGCGTTGCGCGACCATATTAGTTATATACAACAAATGGAACATTTGTATCTCCAAACATTTTAGCAACCTTGTTTACATGAATATTTCACCATTGCGTTCGTATAACGGCTACCGCAAATATGTATATACATAAATATGCCTGATTCGTAAGTACATTATACAATATGAACATCCAAATACAAATCTCTAGCTTAGAGTGAAAAGCTGCTAAGTCTGAATTTACAAATTGTACATGAGAGGAAAAAAACTTCTGATAGCCATTTTCTTCAAGTATTGCGCTACATGGGCAGTGATGCAGTCTACGGCTATGATTACTCGGCCGTCTATCATAGTAGCACAATGCCACTAAGTACATTTTAATATTTTCAGGCAATAGCCTCTTGCGATTATCGATTATATTTTTTGTCGTTTGTGTGAAATATTTTACTTTTTTTCAGTATTATTCAATATATGTGACCTGGTCTACGAAAAGGGAGCTTACGTGCGAAAACTAGTTTTCTGTGAAAAAGCTGTTAAAAGTAAGCAACTCGTTTCGTCAGTTTCTCATTATCTCGTTAATTGTTCTCCGCGCCGGACGTCCAGTAAGTGTTGTTGTTGGTCCAGTAAGTGTTGTTGTTGGTCGGAATATTATTATAGTTCATCGTGTAAATAAATTATATTTTGTCGTATTTTTACTCTTCTTTCTCTACATTTTTAGTACACTTCTAAGAAAGTTAGGATTTTCTGCTTTTCACCACGTGAAAAAGCATCTCATCTTCCATCCGAATCAACCAAAAAGTGAAAATTGATTTTTTCACACCTAAGCCCCCTTTCCGTAGACCAGGTCACATATGTTGAAATAAAAGTGAAAATAAAAAAAATATTTTGCCAGAACCCTTGTCTTTATTTCCTTATTGAAGAAGATGCCTGCTCGAGCGCCCTACGGTTGCCCGATACGATCAGCATGAGAAGTTTAGATCTTCTTGGTCCTTTGGAGGTTCGCAAGCCATTTCTGGATGAGCCAGATTTATTTTTCTACAAACCCTACAAGGTCAGAATTCATGCAAGGGACTGGTGAAGCAAAAATAACTATTATTGACGAAGGGTCCCAACTACGGTATAACGACGGGAGTACTAGGGCAGGCGTCATTGGACCAAGATTCCAGAAAAGTCTGCTAATGGGCACATTAGGGTGCCGCTTATTTAAGTTGATCGGATTTTGTTAGGTCGCACCCCCTCGATTGGTGAATATGTATATATTTTGCTTTGCTGCCTTTATACTTAAGTGCACATTTAAGATACCTACACCAAAATTCGCATCGGCGGGCATTATTTTTAACATTTACAAGGAAACTGGTCCGATAGATGCATTCAACATTAGCGATACCTGCCTTAAAAATTGTGCAACTACATATCGATGGCTGAGTGGAAAATCGACCTATCTCGGCAGCCAGTTCGAAAACGCCCTATCTCAGAAAACTTTTCAAGAACGCCCTACTTCAGAATTTTATTGAAAACAATCTATTTCAGAATTTTATTGAAAAACACTCTATCTCAGAAAATTTTTCAACAACGCTTTATCTCAGAACTCGGTTCAAAGACGCCCTATCTCAAACGAAAATACATTGAAAATACGCTGAGATAGGACGTTATTCAACCCAATTCTCAGGTAGGGTGTTTTCCAATAAAATTCTGAAGTAGGGCGCTCTTGAAAAGTTTTCTGAGATAGGGCCTTCTCGAACTGGCTGCCGAGATAGGTCGATCTTCCACTCAGCCATCGATATTATCAATTACACTGGATCACACATATTAATTTTGATTTTGTATATAGAACCGCTCGCTGATTCCGCAAATCGAGTTAATTTATTTTTGTATGGATACGTTTTCTAGATATTTGCAATTTACCGTTATTCCGCTTAAAAAAGGAGTGGTTCCACTCAATCAAGATTATCTTACGAACCAATTAAATAATCGTAATTCGAGGTACAGTAAATGATAGAAAATAAAATTCTCTATAAACCGTATATACATCACTTTTCAAAAGTCCTGATAGTTTCTCAGAAATTAATTAATCATTCCAGATTTTTTGTTTTTTTGATGGAAAAATGGAAAAAATTTAAACAGGAAAGAAAGTCAAAAAATAACAGTTTCTGTGTAAATATTTTGCACTTGTGTGAAAGCCTGTTCCTTTAGAAAAAAACGAAGCTTTTAATGAAGAATAGCGATAGACAAATAAGAAAATAATGTTTGGTCAAATGAAAATGCGCAAGGATTTTTTGTATTAAATATGAGCAGAAAAGAGTGTTACTCATACGCCACGTACACCTAAGTAGGCAGAGTGTTTGCATCGAAAACAAGGGGCGACAGAAATGATTAATTAATTTCTCAGAAATTATCAGGGCTATCGAAAAGTGATGTATACACGGTTTAGGGAGAATTTTATTTCTTTTATTTCCCATATCTCGTATTACGATTATTCACTTTACTCGTAAGATATACGTGATTAAGTCAAATCAATATTTTTTAAAGCTGAATAACTGTAAATTGCAAATATCTCGAAAAGTTATCCAAAGAAAAAACAAATATCTCGATTTTCGGAATCACCGAGGAATTCTACATGGGAATTGGATAGTGGCATCTGCAGAACATTTCTGCTGTAAACCAGTGTTATCAAAGAAAATATTACGTTTACCTGCACTGGCTCTACACTAATCCTAATTTTACAAGCTTTTATTTATTTTGTTCATCTCGCAGAACAACGAAAACGGCTATCATCTTTTTTTGTATCTATATACATAATTAGATACCATTCGGAAATAAATTTCGATCGCGGTAATTTCTACGTGGTAAGTGCTACTCCACTATTTGGTTTCATAGGGATTCGGATACCTTTCTCATGGAAGTAGTAAAGAAAATTCGCTTAAGTGCTTTTTTCGGTTAAGCGCACAATTTTTTCGTGCAAAGAAGGATGGGCAGCTAAGATAAATACACTTTATTCACGAAAAAATTTGTTACTGAAAATTTTAGGGCAATCGGAGAAGATTTAGGCATGCCGACCGCCGCCTAAAGTTTTTGGAACGAATTTCCGGAAATAACAACAACCAAAAAGGAAAAAGTTTTTAATAGTATTTATTTAAAAACAAACCAATAGTTATCACAGTTGTAAGTTGTTACAAAGCAAATATTTTTACTTCAAATAAATATGTTTTCGTATTAAGGGAAGAATAAGAACAAGCGTTTTGCTTGGAAGTAGAATTTGCCTGTTTAAGTTAGGTTAGGTTAGGTTAGGTTAGAGTGGCTGCCCCGCGCAGAGCGCGGAGCACACGTGGGCTGGGAAAGCCGGTTATGGTACCACTGGCCGAAGCCATTTGTTTCTTTCCCTCCTTTAGTAATTGAACCACCGAGTGCGTTTTATAAAGCACAAAAAGTCGAGAACGTTCGCCGAGTTCAAATCGGCTAAACAACTAGAAAGTACTTGTTGAAGAATTGGTTGCGCATGTTGGCCAGGGCGGGACAGTGGCAGAGATAGTGTTCGAGGGTCTCCACCTCTTCCTCGTCTCTGCAACTGCGGCAGAAATAGTTGGTGGGGTATCCTAGCCTTTTTCCGTGTGTGCGGTCCAGCCGTGTGAGAGCTATGGATCGCTTTACATCTTGGGCCAAATTTGCCTGGTAGTATGGCAGATGGTTTCCACAGCTGTAGTTTATATTTACCTCCTCAAAGGGTTTCGCCTTTAGTCTGTGTTTGCAGGAGGTTAGAGGCAAAGCTCGTCGGCTAGGCAGTTGCCAGGGATGTCCCTATGTCCAGGGACCCATACAACAGTCAAGGAGCATTTTGATGCCAGCAGATTGAGAGTCTTCCTGCATTCTATGGCTACTTTGGACGTCGCTTCGTTAGAATTGAGAGATTTGATAGCAGCCTGGCTGTCAGAATAGATAGAAATAGGCCGCCTGGAGGGGCGGAGGCTATAAGCCACCAAGCCGCCTCCATTATGGCGTTTAATTCCGCTTGAAAAACGCTGAAATGGTCCGGTAAGCGAAAACTGAGATTTAGCGCGAGTTCGTCAGAGTAGATCCCGCTACCCACTCTTTTCTTAAGCTTGAAACCATCCGTATAAATGANTTAGGTTAGGTTAGGTTAGAGTGGCTGCCCCGCGCAGAGCGCGGAGCACACGTGGGCTGGGAAAGCCGGTTATGGTACCACTGGCCGAAGCCATTTGTTTCTTTCCCTCCTTTAGTAATTGAACCACCGAGTGCGTTTTATAAAGCACAAAAAGTCGAGAACGTTCGCCGAGTTCAAATCGGCTAAACAACTAGAAAGTACTTGTTGAAGAATTGGTTGCGCATGTTGGCCAGGGCGGGACAGTGGCAGAGATAGTGTTCGAGGGTCTCCACCTCTTCCTCGTCTCTGCAACTGCGGCAGAAATAGTTGGTGGGGTATCCTAGCCTTTTTCCGTGTGTGCGGTCCAGCCGTGTGAGAGCTATGGATCGCTTTACATCTTGGGCCAAATTTGCCTGGTAGTATGGCAGATGGTTTCCACAGCTGTAGTTTATATTTACCTCCTCAAAGGGTTTCGCCTTTAGTCTGTGTTTGCAGGAGGTTAGAGGCAAAGCTCGTCGGCTAGGCAGTTGCCAGGGATGTCCCTATGTCCAGGGACCCATACAACAGTCAAGGAGCATTTTGATGCCAGCAGATTGAGAGTCTTCCTGCATTCTATGGCTACTTTGGACGTCGCTTCGTTAGAATTGAGAGATTTGATAGCAGCCTGGCTGTCAGAATAGATAGAAATAGGCCGCCTGGAGGGGCGGAGGCTATAAGCCACCAAGCCGCCTCCATTATGGCGTTTAATTCCGCTTGAAAAACGCTGAAATGGTCCGGTAAGCGAAAACTGAGATTTAGCGCGAGTTCGTCAGAGTAGATCCCGCTACCCACTCTTTTCTTAAGCTTGAAACCATCCGTATAAATGACCGTAGACCCTGGGTTCAGGTCTGTGGCCCTTTCCCACTCGTTCCTCTCTGGAATTCTTGTGGAGAATTTATTATCTAAACAGATTGGAGGAGTGGTATAATCTATCTGTCGTAGATTATCCGGTAAAGTTTCAAGTACTTTTGAGTGTCCGAATCTGAGGTCTCTCCACGGCTGGATTATACTTAGCCTGGCCGCACTACAGCCGGCTGTAGAGGTCCACAGGTGGAAGATTTAAGATTATTTCCAGAGATTTGGTGGGTGTAGCCGTGGGCCGTCCTCTGCTCGCGTTCCACCTTGGCTCTGGATAAGTTGTTGTTTAGCTCAGGCCACCATACGGTGACCCCGTGCACAAGCAGTGTACTATGTGTGGTTTTATCCCCCATTTTTTGCCTATAGCCGTCTTGCAGGCATACAGGGCAGTATTGGCCTTCCTGGAGCGGTCTTCAATGTTTCGCTTTCAGTTCAGTTTCTTGTCCAGAATAACTCCAAGGTATTTGACCTCGGTTGAAAGAGTAAGTGCCACCCCGTTTAGGGTGGAAGGTTTAAATAAGGGAGTTTTATACTTCCTTGTGAAAAGTACCATTCCCGTCTTGGCAGGATTGACACTAAGTCCACATTCCTTGGACCAGATGTTTACCAGGCCGTGTGAGTTTTGCAATAACTCACTCAGGAACTGAAGATGTTTGCCCGTTGCAATGATTGCTATGTCATCGGCGTACGCTATGACTTAACAACCGGTGCTCTTTAGGCTTAGAAGTAGGGTATTCACTGTTAGATTCTAGAGTAGAGGGAAGAGAACGCCCCCTTGGGGGGTGCCGCTGGTCACACACTTTGTAATAAAACCATCCTCCATTTCTGATAAAATAGTTCTCTTTCCGAGAAGGAGCTCAACAAAATCCACCAGACCTCGCTTCACCCCCGCANGCGTACGCTATGACTTAACAACCGGTGCTCTTTAGGCTTAGAAGTAGGGTATTCACTGTTAGATTCTAGAGTAGAGGGAAGAGAACGCCCCCTTGGGGGGTGCCGCTGGTCACACACTTTGTAATAAAACCATCCTCCATTTCTGATAAAATAGTTCTCTTTCCGAGAAGGAGCTCAACAAAATCCACCAGACCTCGCTTCACCCCCGCAATGAGAAGGGAGTTAAAAACAGACTTCGGGTAGACGTTGTTGAAAGCACCTTCGATGTCGCTACGATTTCATGGAGTGCGGTTTCCACGTATTCCCCCTTGGAATATGCATGGTGATTCGGGGAGAGGTTGTCAGTTTTAATACTCCGTCGAATATATTCGTCGATGAGCCTCTCTAGAGTTTTAAGAAAGAACGAAGTGAGGCTTATAGGCCTGGAGTCCTTCGGTTTCACATGAGCGGCCTTGCCTCCTTTTGGTAGGAATACAACCTTTGCCTTTGTCCACTCGTGTGGTACGTGAGTCAAGGTTAGACACGCTGTAAAAATCTGAGAAAGCATGGGACACAATATGTCCTTAGCTTCTTGTAGTTGAGCAATAAAGATTCCGTAAGGGCCAGGAGATTTGTAGGGCTGAAAGGACATTAAAGCCCTAACGGTATCACCCAGAGACAAGTAGGTCTAGGACCGGGCGAAAAACCGGAGGTGCCATCCGAACAGCCCGGGAATTGAGTGCTCATAAGCACCTCCAGCAGTTAGGCGTCTGGATAGAGTTCATACTCGAAGAGGATTTCGAGAGAACTTTCCTCAGCCTGTTGGCTTCAGAGTTCTCTTCTATGCTGTTGCAGAAGTTTTACCAAGATTAACGTTTCGCCCTCTTTATGGCCCTCTTGAAAACTTTAAGTGCGTCTTCGTATGGTTGCCAAAGACCTGTTCGCTTGGCTTGATTGAAGAACCTCCTGCTGTTCTTCCTCGGTGCTGAAATCTCAGGATTCCACCACTGGGGTTTCTTTTTGCCCTTCGGGAGGGAGCGGGCTTATTTTTAAAAAATGTACGCTGGTAATAAATATTTTAAAAACTTATTTGTTTCCGCAAAAACAAATACTTCGATTCCTGATGAAAGTGTATAGGATAACTGCTTATTAGAACGCCCTATTTCAGAATTTTATTGAAAAACTCCGTATCTCAGAATTCGGTTCAAAAACGGCTTATCTCTAACGAAAATACATTGAAAATATGCTGAGCGTGAAGGCGTTTTTGAATCAAATTCTAAAATAGGGCGTTCTTCAACCTAATTCTGAGATAGGGCGTTTTCGAACTGTCTGCCGAGATATGTCGATCTTTCACTCAGCCATCGATATGTATGTATGTCGAATCGAACTTTCTGATACTACTTTTTATTTATCTCCGCGGTGAACGTAGAAAATTCCACATTCAACTGTGTAACCTGAAACTTGTATGCGCATCAAAAAAAATTTTAAATGACTTGAAAAATATACTAAAAATTAAAAACATTTCCATAACCGTTCATTACCGTTGTTAACGGTTAAGATAAATTAATAAGTTCCGGCTTAATCAGAATTACCCCGATGTACTACGTGATTAAAGGGATGAAATATGACAGAATGCGCAATTCTGCTTAAATGCGCGCAAAGTAGCCATAAATTGTCTAATGCAGGGGTTCCCAAACTTTTTTCACCGCGGTACCCCTACTCTTCAAATGTCTACGAAAACAAGAAAACACAATGCAACCTTTATGCTCCTTTAACTTTAATGTGAGGACTGAAATTGTTTTGATGATTTCATTATTTCCTTTAAATTTATTGGGAGCTTTGACAATTTTACCCTGAAATGCGCGTTAACGCTAAGAAAGTAACTTTTACAACCAATTTCACGAAAGCAATTTAAGTGAAAAATGATTTTAAATTTTTTTTAATTTGTATATGGAAATTGACAGAAAATAAAGTAATTTTCCATTTAAATTGCTGTTTAAACTGGCTGTTATCAATTTTCATAGCGTTAATTTCGAAGTTATATACGTTTTTCCGATTTACTTTGCTTATTTATGGGTTTTCATGAAAATTGCTAGAAATTCTAAATTATACATGTCATCAATAAAAAATCTCGACGTGCTAGAAAAAAAAACCAAATATGTATGTATTTTAATTTCGCAGGCCTCTGTTATCTTCGCCGCCGCGTCATTCAATATGGGTTTTAAATCTAGTGGCGGCATCTCCCTAGTCGCCAGGGAATACCGACAGATCATACAGTGACTTCTCGTGGCGTTTTCTGCCTCTTGCTTCATCCTAGACATCGATTTGCCTTTTTGCGAAGGCTGCTCATCAATGGTCTTTGCGAGTCGGCGCAAGTGTATTTGTAACATAGCCCCGGCTACGCTACTGGAGATGAAATGTAATCCAAATTGAGGCTGCTTTTTTTTTGCTATCACATACTTCTATTTTCACTATTTATCACCATTAAAATGAATTGTTTATTACCAATAAATTTAGGAGATATTTTTGGATAGCTAGAAATTCGGAAAAATTTTAGGTTTCCTATTTTAGCGATAGCGAAAGTTAGAATCCGGCTGGTAGTCGACACAGTTGGTTTTTTGATTTCGAAAAGAACTTCATCAGCAAGAAAAGCTATGTTTTCAGATCTTAATATTTTAACATACTTTCCAAATTTTTTCCATAATTTTCATCTTTCTTTGATAAATAATTGCAAAAAGGAAGCGTTTTTTCTTCTAAGAGTTTCATGAAACTTTCGCAAACATCCGCAGCACCAAATTTTTTCAACATGGTTGACAACCGAAAAAGGCTTTTCTTTTTTCGAGCATCCAATCAGCCAAACTTCAAACCTTTTGTGATAGCATTGTAACCCACAAAAAAAAGTTTTTCTTGAAAACGGCTAAAAACGGCGGCTTAAGTAATGAAATCAACTCATTATATCTTAATTTATCCATTTCCGTTTCCATTTTGTTTGCCGAAAGTTAACAAAATTGCAAAAGCTTATATAAAATCATAAATGGGAATAAATCAGAAAATTTTTGAGGTTATGAAAACTTGACAACACTTGAAACTTACAAAATAAACCGGTGGCACAAACATCGTATCAATAACATTTTGAAAGTGTAAATTTGGTTTATTGCTATCTAACGGTGTTGTTTATTTTACAAAAACTAAGTAAAGTTTCTATTATTTTGGATTATTCCCTACAAAATGGCAACAAAAAATAATGTAAAACTGCTTTTACGAAATTGGACTTTCGCACAGCCAAATGAACCATTAGACCTAATGTGCTCTGCCACAAATTGTCATTTATTTCTTGTTATAAAAAATAAATCGCTCACAATAACTTTTATAACAAGTTTTTGGCTTATCTTCATTGGTTAGACATTTATTTGACTCGATGTTTGTTTTACGTTTCGAATTGTCCTTTTGTTTTAACTGCAACGGTATCCAAGTAGGTAGGCTTCGGTAGATTGATTCTAGTTAGTATAGTTTACTTATTGAAGGGAAGAAGATGGGCCGAAAATCCAGCGTTGAATTCCGTAGCTTTTTTGACTTGGATACGAGTAAGTAGTGATATGTGTATGTTTATATCGGTGATCATTTCTGTGAATAAAAATAATTTTTCTTGCTATTCTTTATAGTTTTTTTTTTTTTACTTCGTTGTATTTTCATTGTATATTTTCTCTGCAGCATAATTAAATTTACTAACTTACCTTTTCAACAGCAAAAAAAAAAAACAATGCGTGTAGTCCCTATGCGCGGAAGAAGTGAAACTTAAAATGTTTCAAATTGTGATGAACATTTATTCAAATTCGTTGAATTTTTATAAATGTTCTACAATTTTTTAAATTTTGATTTTCATTGTTTTAAGTTACTAAGTTATATTTTCATAAAAATTAATAAAAAATTTTCAATTTTTTTCTCTTTGTTTTGTTTTAAATAAAACTGTATTAAGCCCTTTTATTCTAAAAACAAAATTTTATGTTCGGATTCGATGCTTTATAAATGTCCCGATTTTTGGCCACAGAAATCTGGTCACCGTAGCTATAGGTCACGGTATAAAAGTTGTCAGATCCAAAAAGGCATATAAACCTAAATCGTTACATTTATATTCAGTTTTCGTAATATGTGCTTCCCTATTTTAGCCAGTACTATACTCATTAACAGCATAATGTTGCAGTTGACTTTATGAAAACTCCGTGTTGAACACTTTTTAAAATTATACTCCAGGTAATATTTATCAGACCTAAAAATTTGAATTTTGACAGCTGCTATGTATGTCCATATACACTAGCTTTGTTCCACATGCTTTCCGCGCTACTTTGGTAATTGGAGCGTAAAAATAAGTTACTCTCTCACAAGTGTCAAAAATGTGTCAACACGTGCCAGAAGTGCCCAGAGCGTGAGGAACGCAAAAAACCACATTTCGTGCCCGGAATCAACAAATGGGCTCTAAACAATGATTCTACGTGTAATAAAATTACCAAATAACTACATTTTCTGAAAATTCTGTGGTATTTTCCACTTTTGTGTTTTATAAAATTTGCTTTCGGATTTAAGCAACAACAGCTGTTATTTCAAATAGCCCTTTTGCGCATTTGTGCCCAGAAAAAAAGGCCGGGATGTTTCGTGCACAAAGAAGACATTTACGATCCAAAAGTGGAAGGTATTCCCTCTCTATTACCAATTTTTCTAGCGTGAGGAGCGTTTCCTGGGCTGTTTTGGGCACCCGCGGGTATCTGCGGGCTCGTGTGGAACAAACCTAATATATCGAATTGTGTTAAATACTCGATTTGAAAGTTTGAGTGGCAGCACACAACGGGATTTTTTTTTCGTGAGCTCAGCTGTACATACCCTGTGGGGAAAATCTTTAGTTCTGAACTGGTGCGCTTCTAGTACATTTAGACCCAGTACTGGTTCGCGATAAATCTCTTTTGCATGCAAACAACTGACGAATTTAACATGGCGATGTCCTAGGAAGTGTCAATTGCCCCGCCGCTGCATCCCTTTTCCGATAGTTCTGAACTAGTGCTAAATTCTATAGTTCCGAACCAGTTCTAAAATCGACAGACGAAAGAAAAAAGTATCATGATTTTTCAATCCTTTTGGTTCTTCCGTGTGTACGATTTTAAGTTATTTTGGAAGAAATGTGTTTTCAATTTGAAATTAAATTTGTTTGAATGATTGTAAGAAATGTACGTTTACATACCCTTTAGCTGTAGCTGAGTTTGCAGAGGTGCCCGCTGTTATTTCTTAGATTCCAGACTGTCCCAAGATGTTGAAATGTTAACACAAATTTTAGTTTTGTATTACCAAGCTATGAAAAAGCATCTGCGAAACACCGAATAGAAACGTATTTGAACGAAAAAGCCGCCGAACACATATCTATGTAAAGTAAACAAGCCCCCCGCTGCATCCCTTATTCGATAGTTCCGAACCATTTCTAAATTCGTCACTTAAGATATAGATTTCTAGTGAAAAAAAACTGAAAAAATTAGTTTTTTAAAAGTTTTTCGCCGATTTTTGACTGGTGGGGATCTATCCTATCAGACTAATTCCTTTTTGGCGATAAAGGCCTAGTACGGAACTAGAAATTTGATTCACTAGTCCGCGGTTCCCCTACAATCATATGAAAAAACTAAAGAACGCGAAATAGCCGACGTTAATTAAATCTTTTATTCCTGCAGGGGTGTTTGAATTAGTTGTATTTTGCGGTAAATTGGCACAAATGACTGCAAAAGAACAAAAGCAACAAATTTCATCGAGTGCAACTTATTTGACTTACGGCGTTGTTCATTTAGCGTTGACGACGTCCTTCATTTATCACCATGCGTTTTCGAATACAGAAACTGACGACTGCCGAAAAAAGTAAGTCGAACGCCAGTCGATTCGAGTACTTTCTCACCCCTTGTGATAAAGGCACTTGAAAATGATTTTCCACCCCATTTTTAAAGCTAACTTTTTCACAACGTCATTTCCGATTCGATACAAAGCCTTTTATTGTTTGTTTTTGTTTAGCATGCTACTTCCTGTTTACATGGCGGTTTTATTATACTTTCTCTACAATTTCATTGCACTTTGAGAGCCCTTGAATAGATTTGTTTCAATGTGATCCTTATGAGAAAATCGAAATTGTTTCCAACTTTTTCGCGATGCTTTTGAGTCCTCCACTCAAGTCTCGTTAATATGTTAACATTTCAATTTATAGGGTAACAATACTAACACATTTTGAAGTACGGTATGTCTGAATGTATTGTATACATGTATGTATGTATTACGAGTATAATTGATTCCTCACGATGGAAATAAGGGCACACATTTGGATTTCTGGGAAGCTTTTATGTTCGTAACGAACCAATTACTCACATTCATACATGCATACATATCGAGCCCTAACCGCCAAAACAACGTAAGCGAAATTTTTTTCAAAATTTTCTTTTTATGCAGAAATGCATCTAGATGGTCTAGGAATATTTCTGCATCAAAAAGAAATTTTGAAAAAAATGTCGCTTACGTTATTTTGGCGGTTAGGGCTCGATATGTATGTGCATATATGTGTACACAAATACTTATATGCAATTGAAACATAACTATGTACATACATATATGTATTGCCATCGCCAGGCAATTTTTGTAAAGTTTTAAATGATATGTTAATTTGTGATTGCGATTACTATGTACAAGCCCTGCGTCAATATTACAAAAAAAAAAAAAACCCAACACGACTTAAAATATATAAAATTCTTCTTCCGTTCGGTACTTTTTGTATGGAAAAAAGTTGTATGCAATGTTTTTTAGAAATGTCGAAATTTATACAATTCTACAACAAAAGCAGGAACGAGGGGGTGCATGTCTCCTTACAATTACATAAGTAATGTATGTATCTTAGACAAGAGAGAGGGAGTCGAAACTCGATCCTTTGTGGTTGTACAAAGAAATTAATGACCCGGATGATGCTATTTGCACATTAAAATGTTTCTTGTTTACCCTTTTAGCGCAAATTTGCTGTGGAATCCGCCTATCACGTGTCAAATATAAAAAAGTGGTGGGCCTTGTTTTCCCATAAATGTTTATATATCGTACATACATGTAGTACGTCGTTAAGATAATAAATTTAGCTTTTCAATTTGTCCCGCAGTAATACAGTTGCAATATAAAAACTTCTAAGCGCACTTCCGAAGTCTATAAATCCGTCAATAATTGGGCTATTACGAAATAAAATGAGCGGTTACTTGCGAAAAATTGAATACTTATAGAATAAAAAAGTTCTTAAATCACGGTAAACTATGCGACTTTCGCCCTGGAAATTGGCTTAACTACTTATGCACCCCCACATGTGCTTATAAAAAATGTTTGCAGACAATTGTTGTAGAGAATAGCCGCGTTTCATATACATACACTTATTTACGGATGTAAGCATGTACATACATATGTACACTAGACTGCATCACCGAAAAAAAGTTGCGGTTTTTCCGCCGGGATTAGAAAGTTTATTATATTCTAAGACGATCACTAAAATATTTCGGAAAAATATTAAGATTTAAGCGAGCTGGATCGTTTTGAAAATATGGACCTCCAAAAATGGAGTTTTTATGAATAAAAATAGTTTCTTAAAAAACTTTTTGAAAAAGGTCCCCTCAGATGATAAAAGAGATTAGGCTTAAAAAAATTTACATAAAAATATTTAAATATCTTTTCAACGGAATCCTAAGAATGAGATTTTTGATGCTGTTTTTTTTTTATTTTTTTTTTTCAAAGATTGATTTACGAAAAACTTAAATAACTGGGCCAAAACTATTCTGATTTAGACTTGTGGGATCTGGGTACAAAGGTATTTTGCCAGTATTTTTATTTATGTGCAAAAAAAAGACATTCGTGTTTCAATTATTTTTTTCAAATACCAACACATCTTAATTCAACTTTGAGTGATGTTCGTTCATTCTACCTGTCTGTTTCATCCTTTGAATGAGTTTATTAGCAAGGAAATAAAAAGGGTGAGAAAATACATTTCCAGTGATACCTCACAAGTCCAAATCGGAAGAGTTTAGGTTCAGTTATTCAAGTTTTTCTTATACCATTCTTTGAGTTAAAAAACAGCATCAAAAATCTCATTATTACGATTCCGTTAAAAATTTTTTTTAATTTTTTTTTTAAATATTTTTATGCAAATTTGTTAAGCTTAAACCATTTTGTGATTTGAGGTAATTTTTTCAAAAAACATTTTTGAGAAACTATTTTTATTCATAAAAAAACTCCATTTTTGGAGGTGTTTTCAAATCGGTCCAGCTCACGTTAATCCTAATATTTTTCCGAAATATTTTGGTGAACGGCTTAAAATATAATAGATTTTATAATTCCAATGGAAAAACAGTACCGATTTTTGTTGTATGGGGAGTGATGCAGTCTAATATACATATGTACATATGTGTGTATGTTTGTATGCATGTTGCATTAGGCTTTCTTTTGTCACATAATCCGTTTTTTTACTCTCCATCCAAGTTCATATAAAAGCACCCATCATCTTGTGCGCTCGAATTTTAGTCCAATTTGACACACATCGCTTCTACCCAACAACTTTATTTGTGGCTTTATTATGGGTTCATAAGATATTGCACAGCACGTCCGTAAATACATAAATTGATTTCTGAGGGTCACGGTGGGTTCTTTTATATTTTGTTCTGTGTTTTCATAATTTGCAAACTTTGTATATAAAAGGTTAAGAAGGGTTAAATAAGTAAATCCCAGCTTCTGAATCACAAACCAAAATTTACATAATTTTTAATACTTTGTATGTCATATGTGTGTACATGTGGGCATAACATACTAAGTCCAGCTTTTCAAAATTTACATGAGACAAGAAAATTCCCAAAAGTACGCAAAAAAGCATCAAATCAACCCGCGTAGAATGCGAATGAATGTTTAATTTAGTCACAGGAAGAATATATATATTTTGATAGCTTAGATTTAGAGATTGCTAAATATGTATGTCGAGATTTCCACAATTTACGGGATACCAAAATAACTTTCAACAACAAAATAATGGAGGTGGCGAATTTAGTTACGGTAGAAATAGGGTTGCCAACCATACTATATATAATATATAGTTAGCATTGTATTATTTTTTCGGTGGTCAGCGGTCTATATATTATGAATATGAAATGGCGGATAAGAGAAACAAAACGACAGGAGAAAAATATCGATGGCACTCTCGACAGTCCAACAGACATACATGTGTATGATGCAGTTTTTATTTCTTGTTTTAATTTTATTTCTCTTATATGTGCATACACACATAAATGTTGAAATAAAAATTTGGTTGCTGCTTTAAAAGACCACTTACTCTAGTAAAAGATGAACACGAATTATCTTATACCAACACTTTCAATACTATCTACTCATCATCATTATTTAATAAGAGAGATTTACAGCCCTATTCGCGTGTTGTCACAGTCGTCAATTGTCATTATCGTGTCATCAACTGTTGTCATAGGTATGCACAGTCAATAATGACAAGCGAAAAGCTCGTTTTATTTGCCAATTGCGACGAAAGTTCCTCTATAGTGAAACGGCTGTTCTTTGTTTACATTTTAATTGTTCTTTTTGACCGCCACTGCAACGCGCGGGATTTCTTTTAAATAAAATACACCAAAGCAATGGATTACGATACGCCCGAAAATTGAGTAATTTTATAATAGGAAAATTTATTTCATTTTGTTATGAATTCGTGTAGTAACAGGCGTGGAAAATATGAATGCACCGCCCAAGAGCAGCTGCAGTTTTTTGAAGACCACCCCGAACTGAAAACGTGTAAGAACTGTCCAAAAAAAAACTGTTGTCTCGGAGTTCCCTCAGAAGTCTTCTTCTTTGTATATTTTCTTCCTGCACCACAATAGCCGCGTACATAATAATTATTTCCTCTATGAATAATAATCTGCAATGGATATTATTATGATTTGCATACGCAAATTATAACTTTTTGACACACTTATTTAGGCAAATAAAATGGGTTCACAGTTTTCATTTAGTAAAATTTTGCAACTTTTTTCTTCAAAATGAATAAAATTGAAAATATTGACATATGTTTTAGCGTTGTCACGTACTCAATAGGTCATCACAAAAATAATAGCAATTGTCAACGCTGGAGCTTTCAAATTGCCCGCTGCATACCTAAACGTGACAATTGATTATAAACATGACAATAGTTATAGCGGTGAATTTTGTCATTGCACGCGAATAGGGCTGTTAGAAGAAAACGGTTTCTGCATATTGAACCAAACCTCTATATCCCTAGGTTGTTCGACGCGCTGAAAGCGAATCCGATGTCTGTAAGGGCCAATTTCACAGTGCGTAGTTAACTCCGAATCGACAGTTAACTAGAGATTTTCAGTACAAAAATCTGTAGTTAACTCCCGATTCCGAGTTAACTACGCATTGTGAAATTGGCCCTTAGTCCGTTAACCTCCAATAATGACAAAAAATTTATTCAATGCAAAAAAATAGCTTTTGTTGTCGCTAAGTGCGAATATGGAGGTCCACTGATTCTTCAAGGCCATCTAGATGCCATGCTATGGTCATACCAAGGTCAACTTCAAAAGAATTGTATTGATTTATTAGGTTTATTCAATGAATTTTTCCCTACTTCATCTTCAAATGACCTCGAACCTGGCGCGATGTAGGCTAACAGACCTCGGATTCGTATTCAGGGCGTCGAATGGAATAGGTATATAGAGGTTTGGTTCAATATGCAGAAACTTTTTTTTGTTAACCTGTGTAATAATAGGTAAATAAAAACCATTATTTTCTCTTTAGATAAAAATGATTTCTTGATCTAAAATTTTAATTTACTCGCTGAATGCCATATATATATATATGACAGATGATATCTCTAAAACCTCAAAATATCAAATTCATGATATTTTTACTTCTAACTTAACTGTTAAATAATTAAAAAAAAAAACGTGTCCAGTGGGTAACAAGGGTATAAAAACGTAATTTTCGAATGTATTTTTAAATAAAGCTATACATAAATATAATAAAATTGCAACAGGCCGAAGTCTGTAGGTACATTGTAGATATTAAAGGAAAATTAGAATATAATATTTTCTCTCTGTCTGTCTGTTTGTACGCGCATCACTCGAAAACGAATGCATTCAATCTAACTTAAAATATGGGAAACAAATAATTAGAGAGCTGCCACCTGTTCGAAAATTGCAGTTTATGTAAATTGAGATATCTTAAGCTGCGACTCCAATTTACCAAATCGTCTCGATCCCAAAACTTACTTAGTATGAAATTTAGCTGTCTTGTAACTGAACGACAGTTCAGTGCTGTCCATCTTTGGAACTCTCTGCCACATAAAATTAAAATAATCAAGAGTACACCGCGCTTTAGGGCTGAACTATTACATTACTTGGCCTTCTTTCTACCGTTTTGCTTATCCGCTATTCTTTTATACCTTCGCAATTTCATAACCCTGCATAACTTACATCCTACTATTCCACTGAGTCCCTTACAAACCCCTCTTACATTAACTATGTACTTATCCTATATTATTATTATGATTAATATTTTTTAAGTCCATACACCGTAAATAACTTATGGTTGTGTGTTTGCTAAATAAATAAATAAATAAATAAGATAAAGTAAATATTGCAATTTGGGTACCAAACTAAGGAGGTTTAGGAAAGTTTACTGCCAAAAATTTTTTTGATGAGTGTTGTCACCTGTTTGAAAAATTGTATCCCATTTTTAAAAAGTTAAAGTTAAGTTAACTGCGAAAAAAGGCGTATAAAAAAAAACTTCAGCGAAGAAAGACTCTGGACATAGTTGACGGCGAAGAGATATGCGTTAAAATATTTGACAGCGACGAAGGACGCGTAAAATTATTTTCGCGGTCAACTATGTTTGCGGGTGTAATAGTATGTACATTCCGTAAATAGTGTTTGGGGAATAATGCTGAAGTAACAGTCCATGGCCAAGTATAAATCTCTGATTACGCGCCTTACTTCGCCGAAGTGCTTCTTAAGCGCCTTTTTTCGTAAATTTGTTTTATGCGTCTTTTTTCCCCGTCGATACACTAGCGCGCCCTTATTCGTGTTTAGTGACGATGTGCACTGGATTTGACCCCTTACGATGAAAGGATTGCGTGCAATTTAGGATTTAAATTTTCAACTAATATGAAACGTACGTTTTATGTCAAGATCTATTTTTTTTTAGAATTTGAATTCTTATTATTTATTTTTACAAAATTAAAAAATTACACTAGCGAGTATTGTGGCTTATTTGTATTTTCGAAGTGTCAGCTACTGGTGCTAATAATTTTCAAATTTTTTGTTATTTTTATAATTTTCTGGAATCATGATATGGATTGTCAGATTGTGAAAATCCACACACGAGTCGAATATATGTATGTATGTATACTGAATTGATTAGTTTTCGGCATGAACGCCTTTTTAACAAGGGCATTTAGTTTGATAGATTATAATTGAAATAATAATAAGTTACTGATGTAAAACTTGTCGGCATGATTGTAGTATGGTGAACTTCGAATTTAAGATGAAAGATCTATTTTTGTATAAGAATTCAATGTAAAGTTTGTGTAGCCAATGTCAATGACATTTGATTTGAACCATGCTCCTAATTTTTTTCTAAAATACAAAACGATGAATCTTACACAGAGAAAAAAATGACTTCTAATAACTACAAGATTGTCTCTATGATTTATTTCTAGACGACCGAGTGTGTGCAGGGAAAAAAGTGAAATTAGGTTAAAAACTAACATCTACATAAACTCCTTCTTTTTTCATCAGAATCGTTAACGGTTGAGAAAGTATCTTGAAGGTTTACAACAAAAGATAATATTTCCTTCTCCAACGGCGGTTTCACACGGGTTTTTGTCAAGACTGGGCCAAAGCCCAATATTTTTTCATCACACGACTGGACTACCAAGTTACATCAAATTTTATGTTGCTAATATGTGTTCTAAAAGTGAAGCTGATCATAAATATAATCCCTGCACCATCTATCGGAAGACAAACACACTGATCCTTCTAAAAGCTTTTGCACAAAACATCAATCATTCTATCCGATTTTAAAATCTGGCAGAAAATGGTTCCCAATAGAATGATTCTTGCGAATTTATATGAATATAAATGTAGGTGTATGAAATTCCATTACCTTATAATAAGTGGTTCCAGAATTTCAGTTTGTATGGGCGGTGCCACACCCTCCTTTTCAAAATCTACCACGTTTCGCCGTAAGTACGGAATTGACAACATACGTCATCTTGCACACAGTTTGTTTATAGAGCATAGTGAACCATATTTTTGCTATTACCAATCAAAATTCGAAAAAAGCGGATTTTCGGCCCACGCTAATGTACAGTGACCCAAATATGAATTGGGACGCAAAAGTTTAGCAATTTTTCGCAATTTTTCTTTTGTTTATTTAATCTGTACTAATTTTTTAAGAAAGTATAGCTCTTTACCTAACAAAAATATATGGAAAAAAATTTATTAAACCGTTAACCAAAAAAAAAAATGCCAAAAATCCTAAAGACTCTGATTAGGAAGTTTCAAACATTAGCTAAGCTTTGCGGAATTTATATGTTTTTTGTTAAGTAATCAGCTATACTTTTATAAAAAATATTAAACATTAAATAAACTTAAGAAAAATGTTCAAAACTTGCTAAAATGTCGCATTCCAATTTATATTTGGATCACTATGCCTTTTTTAACGAAGTTTTAAAACAAAAAGTTGACTGAGCTGAATACGTCATTATTACGAAAAACCAATACATACTAAGTGTATATTCGTCAATAAATTAATTACCACTTAAGCTACATTTAATTTTGAATAAAAAGACAAAGTATGTTCACAAATTATCGAAGCTTACAAGATTCCAATAAACTTGTGAAAATTCATTTGAATATTTAAGATAAACGAGCGATTAGGAGAATATTGGAAATAATTTGTAAATAATCTTAGCAGTTGTTCAGCATCAAACCAGTGATCGGACTGAAAAAATAATTCTGTAGTAGAATCCATGATAAAAACACAGTAAGGTAGAACCGATCTCTCATCACATAAAATTTAAAATAAAATAAGTAATTTTTAAGCAAACAAGTGATTTTTAAGCAAAAAACAAAACCTCAATTCTTGTATAAAAATTTAGGACTACCGTTATTTTTTCATCATCCAATGATGGGATCTAAACCAGATTAGTATGGGACCACCTCTGAGACACTACCTTTTCGATGCAAGAAGAATTATCGAAATCGGTTGACGTGGTCCAAAGTTATGCGATAACATACATAAAAAAAAAACAAAAAATAAAAATATTTCGACGAATTGATAGCCTCTTCCTTTTTTTGAAGTCGGTTAAAAACAAAACCGACTTCAATTCCCATTTAAAAATGTAAGATTATCATTAATTTCTTCATGATCCAGTGATCGGATGTAAACCAAATTAGAACGGGACCACCTGTGAGGTAACACGGTTCCTTTAAAAAATTAAAATAGAAATCGGTTGACGTGGTCCAAAGTTATGCGGTAACATACATAAAAAAAAATATTCCGACGAACTGATAACCTCCTCCTTTTTTGGAAGTTGGTTAAGAAAGGAAAGCTGGAAGCAATCCGCAAACCTATCAAAGTAATATGTTCGACAAATTTCTGTATAATAATTCTTTTTGCATCGGAAAGGTAGTATCTCAGAGGTGGTCCCATACTAATCTATATATTTTTTTAAGTCGATGTAGTGAACAAAAGTGGCGCATTCCGCAAACCGCAACTTTGGTTTCGCCAATTTCCACAAACCTCAAGTAAAAGAAAACAACTCCGAAGAAACTTTTTTTTCAACACTTTATTTATTAAGAAATCTGACTGTTTGACAGTTTCCTTATCCTCCCATTCGGCTGTGCTTACTTTTACTTGAGGAATCTCATCGCCGCCGGGAATGCGCAATTCGTCTTCCATCATTCTTGTTATCGCAAAGTGTTTAAAGTTGCACCATTTTTCCCTCTTAAAAGAAAAAAAATTAAGAAATTTATGTCGAGCAAAAATAAAACTACTCAAAAACGCGAATATGTGGTAGATTTTAGACCTTGTGCGGTAGATGTGGTAGATGCTCAAAAAAGTGGTAGATCTACCTCAATGTGGTAGAAGTCCGATCACTGCTTCCACCTGAAATTACCATGCGATACACAAAATCGGTATTTGAATATGAAAAAAAAAAAAAACATTTACTTGTGTATACGGTCAGAGGAGATATACTCTTTAATTTATGTTTGAGCTCATAAAATGTTAAAAGCGCCGCAGACAGCTCGACTAGTCGATAGATGGTTGAAAAGTGTTAAGTGCCCTCAACGAATTTAAGGCGTCATTTGTATTTGTTTTAAAAGCAATTAAAGCCAATTTCAACATAAACAGACGATACCCTTTTTGTTTTTGATACACATGTATTTACATACATACATATGCATGCATATATACATACAAACGTATTTAGGTATTTATGCATATTATATCTTTAGCGTCGCGTCGCGTCAGCCACTCGTGCTTTTGTTGGAACCTGTTGGAGAACATTAAATTTAATACCAAGCGACGTTTTGTGTCGGTTTGCGGCTGAATAAAAGCAAATAAGCTATGTGCAGACTATCAATTTCTATCACACGTAATCATTTAAATAAGCATTGAGGACAGTTAACTAATTGAGTTAACAATTCATTACTAACGAACAACTTTTAGGATGTGCAATTCTATAAACGACATTATGTGCGAATTTTATTTGTTTTCGCAGCCACCTCTCACGCCCCCATAATCAGCGTATGTATGTATGTATGTATATGTAAGTGAGTCGTTAAATGAATTCCATAAATCGTGACAAAATACACATTTGCGAATTAGACCAACTTCAACCATTTTGAAAACTATGTATGTATGTACATAAATATGTTACCATACATTTGTATGTAAGTAGCATGTAGAATATGAAATGCTAATTTAATAGTGTTTACATTGATTAGGCCGGTTGTGGAAAAAAATTTGTGGTGGAATGGTGGCAAATGATTTCAAACGACGGGGAGTCAATCCAAACCTTTTATTTCGTACTCGTTCTACTCTAAACATACATAAATATGTATGTACATATGTATGTACTTATATGTATGTATGTAGAGTATACATTATAATTGGGTATGTATGTATGTATGTATGCCTGTGAAACACAATCACTGCTAGTGAATGAAGCAGCTCATGTGTTAAATAAAGCGCTTTTGGCAAAAAGGCATAAAAGGTGTTGAAGCTGAAGTAATGCTGCGCGATTTGCATTAAGGCCCTGAAAATCAATGAGTGCAGTGAAATGTATTTCTGCCTACATAGTCCCCGAAATGCACATGCGAACGATCCCTTCACAGCCAAAACAAATCGTAACGGAAGCCCGCTGAGCTGGCTAGCGGTTGCTAATAGTTCAAATGTGCACAAATGTTAAAAAAATGTATTTTAACGTTCATCTAATGCTTGCTGGTAATTCAAAGCAAACAGTTGTTGTATCTAATTACGATCTCTAAAGCCGTCGAGTGCTCTGGCACGCTTTGACTGCTGAGATATTGGCTCAGCGGTAGTTATAAGTGAAGCTACTACATACATATGTATGTATGTACATACTTATGTACCCAGTGGGAAAAGTACATAGTAATGCATTACATGCGTGATAAATAGTGTAATGTATTACTTATGAGTTCTCGATTCTATTACTGTTAACTATGTAATCAGCATTCTAATGTTTCCAAAAAATCCCAACAAATTCATATTAAATCACATTCATTCCGGCATAACTGGTAATGCAAAAATGAATGCCCCACTTTTTCTAGGACATTGCCGTAGGAGAAAAGTGCATTTTCGAGTGTGAAAAGGGCTGTTTTACTAATTATTTTTTCGATAACTATACATTACATTTCCCTACTGGGTATGTACAATGTACATACATACAAACATGGTTTTGACGACTGCTCAGTGGGGGGAATATGTGGATAGGGTGAAACTGTTTAATGCACATACTTGCATATGTGTTCATTTAAATCTAATTACATCAATGCCTTCGCTAATTTGTCAATTGCCTACTTGGAGTTTGTCTAATATGAAAAATAAAATAACAATTCACACAAATTGATCAAGGATACGTTGAACACATTAATGTAAATGTAAATGCACAAGTGTAAATTTTAAAGAAATTTTCACAATGCAAGTATGTAGTAGGTAAGGGATGATGTAATTATTATCACATTTCAAACCAAAACAATTGTAGCATTACGACAATACCCGGGAGTAGAATTCCTGAAAACGTTGCGGTGTTGTAACTTATGCACCGAAAACTTCAAGCAACGTTCACAGAAATGAAACGTTTTGAAGTACATAGAGTAAGTTAGGGCATTGTGATATGGGTATACGTTTTTCGACTATTAATAAAAACTGTTTTAAGGTAAGTCTTCATTTATCCATGCAATTTAATGAATTGATGCATTGTGCAGAATATTATAAAATCATGTTCCCTTATTACAAGTATTTCGGAAGATATTTCATTAAAATCACAAAAAAAGTCAAAAAAGTCGGTTTTTCAAAATTGGGGGGTAATGTGATATACCCAACCGGGCAAAGTGATATACCATATCGCATTACAAATAAGCTTCCTTAAAGAAACATTTTTTTAAATATTTAAGTTAATTAAAAAAAAATCGTAAAAATTTCTAGATACTTCGTATATTAATAACAAAATAGATATTTAATTTTTTTTACAGAATTCACAAAGAATAAACCAAACAAAATACAGTCACGTACGCAAATATGAGTACAAAAATTCATGGATTATATGAGTTTATTCACAAGACTCGTAAATAAATATTGCTTGACGTTTAGGCAAACATTTGCTATGCGCCCACGATTGAGAGAATACAAAGGTTGCGCCGATCTCGGACCGCTATTCCTCTCTTAACGAATTTGACAGAATCGTTGTTTGCATGACGGCACACTGGTGCATCTTGTTTACATTTTCCTTGCAACATTTTTTCTTCTTCTTCCATTCTTGCTCACGTTTTGGCATTTCTCTCTCGCAATTGCACCAGTGTGACGTCACACAAAAGTAATTCTCAAAAATCCTCTCTGATCGGCGCAATCTTGTATTCTATGATTCTTGCTATGCGCCCATACTAAGTTGCATTGCAAGCGTTTTGGCTTCCTCATCCGCCTCATGGAGGTGGAGTTTCTGCCCAACATTGCTCATCTGAACTGGGTAGAAGCAAACTTTTTTCCGAATCGCTTCATAGCTTGCTTTAGCCGTTGTACTTTCACTATTTTAGCTGGTTTCTGTGCCTCTTATATTATCTAGGTAAGAGAATTGGAGTACACGAAATTTTAATACGCTCCTCTTCCCCCTTCATGCTGCTCCTTGATGTTACCCCTCATCTAGCACCTTGTAGGTGTTCTGACCTACCTAGAAATGTGTAGAGTCCGACCGATTCCAATTTTTTTCAGGTACCGATGCCGATGGCGATTAATCGGCTTATGGGGAAAGAATCGGCCTATGCCGATGCCGATGCCGATTCCATAAAAAATTACAAATAAATGGATTAATTCATAAAATCAGTTCATTTCACAGAGTTAAAAAAAAAACAAAAGAAAAGAAATAATTGAATCAATTGGCTTGTTATGCAACATTACATACACATATATGTACATATGTACATACATATGTATGTGTAAAAATATATGTACATATATCACATTTAAAACACTTTTTTATATGGCGCTAAGCAAAAAATATTAAGGAACATAAAATTTCATTTCGTTTTGTACTAAAATACACTCTTTTGCACTGAATGCATAAGAACTTATATGCTAGCTATGTATGCATACATATAGTGGTCCACAAAATAAAAGTCTAGCTAGTATACAACAAACACCATATAAATTCAGATTTCAAACTTTGGACAAAAATTAGAAAAAGTCTGCTTATTTTCACCAAAATTTCAAACTTTTTAATCAGAATTTTGGTATGCAGTTTTGTAGACCATTTCATTTTAGTATAATGAAGTGCAAGTTTCAAGCTGCTATAAAATCCCGTTATTTTTGGCAATTTTTTTTGCTGGCAGTGTTCTCCATATAAAAGAAAATTGTCGCACATACTTTTTTTCGGTTCATTTCATTTATTAAAAAGTAATTAGTACAATAAGATATACAATTTTTTATAGCACAGCATACAAATATTAGCGGAGACTAAAAAAAAAATACAAAATTTGAGACTAAATTTAAGTCATATTACTTGGTGAATTTATATAAAATGTTTTTAATAATCGTATAAGGAAAAATAAGTAAAAAAAAAGATAAGCGATATAAATAGAATTAATGAATAATACTTTTGTATGGAAAAAACGTGAAACACCTTCAACAAAAAAATCATTTTTGAGAGCTGTCTGCAAATGTTTTTTAAAGTTGGCTGTCGCTTCCCCTGAACATTTGAAAAGAAATTCCAAAGAATCGGCGAAAAAATGCCGATGCCGATGCTCAATTTTGTGCCGATTAATCGGTCGGACTCTAGAAATGTAGGCTTTTAAGGCACTAAAAACTTGAAAAAGGCAAAATGTGCTTTGAAAAAAGTCAAAAAAATATATTTTTTAATTTTGTTATGTGCTTCCATTATGTACAGTGTGAAAGGTATAAAAAATACATACAGTGTACATTAGGTCATATGATTCATTTGCTGTGCAAAATTCCAATTTCGTAAACACAGTTTTACATTATTTTTTTGTTGCCAATCTGTAGGGAATAATCGAAAATAACAAAAACATCACTATGTTTTTGCAAGATGAAAAACACCGTTAGACAGCAACCACACAAAGTTACACTTTCAAAGCGTTATTTACACGTTGTTTGCGCAACCGGTTTATTTTGTAAGTTTCAAGTGAATTTTTTTTATAAAGTTGGAATAGTTAATTAAAAGATCATTTTAAATGCATTTGTATGCAAACAAAAAATAGACTTCGTTGCATAACCCCAAAAATTTTCTGATTAATTCCCATTTATGATTTTAGGTAACCTTTTACAATTTTGTTAACTTTCGGCAAACAAAAGGGAAAAGGAATTCAATAAATGGAGATGTAATGAGTTGATTTTATTTTTATTTAAGCCGCCGTTTTTAGCAGTTTTCAAAAAAAACTCTTTTTTCTGGGTTACTATGCTATTATAAAAGGAGAGTTGTTTGAAGTTTGGCTGCTAGGATGTATGAAAAAAGAAAAGCTTTCTTCAGTTGTCATCCATGTTGTAAAAAGTTGGTGCAGTTGATATTTGCGAAAGTTCCATGAAAGTCTTAGAAGCAAAAACGCTTCAATTATTTATCAAAGAAAGATGAAAATTATGGAAAAAAATTTGAAAAGGATGTTAAAATATTTAGATCTAAAAACATTCGTTATAGCTAAAATATGCTAAAATGCGAAAGCTATGTAAGCTTTTCGCTAAAAATAGATTAACCTAAATTTTAGTATTCGCAAGTGGCGCTATGCAACAAAAACAGCTGTCAAAATTTGCATGCTTTAAACATATGATTTATAAAAATATAATTCATTTACGAACAAATTTCTATTATACTTGGGCGTACAACATTTTTTATTTTTAAAAAGGAGAGGGACCTGCAATTTTACGCCGACTCCGAACGGCGATTGCAATTTTATGAGAAGCGGTTTTTCATGACAGAAATACACTCGGAGGTTTGCCATTGCCTGCTGAGGGGCGACCGTAATTAAAAACAAAAAACTTCTTTCCTTTTTTTGATGTTTGTCGGACTCTGGGCTCGATCCCAATCCTTGCGGAAGGGTAGTGCGCATTTCTAACCACTACACTACAGCGGCCGTCTACAAAATTGAAATACCTCTATGTGAGGCGGGACATTTAAATTTAAAGAAAAAAAACAGGATGCCTTTAAAATACGGCCCAGTTGGCAACGCCAAGTACATACAAATATAGCATACGCATAATTATACATACATACATACATATACGTATACATAAGCATGCATAAATTCTTGAACTTGCCTGGGTGTTAAATTTATGTTTGCATTTTAGTTAAACTCGAATTCTATCGCTCAATTATGTCAAGATAAGACACAAGCCAGTATTGGTCCGTGCCGTGCCGTGCCGCATATTCCTATTCGACCGCTTTCGAAAGCAACACACCGAAGGGACAAGTTTAAATTGCTGTAGGCTATCATCATATGGACTGATTTGGTAAGTGAAATAAGCGGATGGCGTTAAAATCGTCTTAAAATAAATGCCACGCGTATTAAATATGCGCCGGTGCCTTTATTCTATAGTTCTTTCACCTTTAATTTTTTGTTGGCTTGAAAGCCAGTGTCCCTTTTCAAGACTCAATTTATCGATGTTGCTCTTTGAATTAGTTTTAAAATTTATTACCAAAATTATCGACTAAACTGTGCAGGCGAGAACAACGCATAAACAGGGTATATGTATACATACATATATATGTACATGTGTATGTATGTAGTGCGTCCATTGTATGAGCAAGTTTTAACAGCCCCGAGAGCGATTTGACTAGGCCAGCTGAGTGGGAAGGCGTACGATAACGAGGCTTATGTGTTAACCACGCTTCAATCATTTAATGTGGGCCAACCACTAACCAGGCATCTCCCTGCGCGAGTGCGCGTTCAAAAATTAAGGGACACTTAAAACAGCATCCAGCTTGCATAAAATACAAACCTTTTAATTTGCTTGTAGTAAAAATTTGTTATCTCTTAAAATGGGCAATAAAAAACAAATAAACGAAAAATCAAATAACTGGCCGCCTATACTTGGTCATACAGGGGTTTCAATAAATGAACAGAAAAAAGAAATGTGTATATATACACATATCTATACATACATATATACATATGTATTATGTACATACATTAGGTTGGTCCTTATTAAGAAAAGTGCCCAAGTTAACGATCTCAGCCTAAATATATAGATATTACGAATAATAATCTTAGCGGCTTATTACACTATTTCTATTAATTACATCAGTAATTCTCACAAAAAGCTCCTCCGATCGGTCTCTTTTCGGGCTTTTTCCCGCCGATTTGCTCTTTGGCAATTGGAAGCTCAGCTTTCGTATAAGCTACTTTTTTGTTCAGCCCTTTTTCCAAGATACCTCTTTATGCCCGCTCCACTGACCTTTTTATGTGCCCCAACGGTCCATTATTTATTATCAGCGGGAGTTGGTTATGAGGCTGGTTGGCTCACGCCAGAGTACTCTTGAGGCGTACACGAGTGTTTGAAGCCTTCATAGAGACCAGGGTCGCTGGTAATTGCACACCCTTCGAAATATGCATTTATAAGGACGGCCCGGACGTCCAACCAACTAGACACGCTTAAGAAATGCGAAACAAAAATATCCATCATCTTGAAATTTTTAATCATTAGGGGTATTCTCTGAATCTTGCAAAGCCCTTGCACGGTGCACGGATTGTTTGCAAAGCTGTCCCATACGAAAACCGGTTTTTACCGTGCAATCCGTGCAATCTGTGCACCATGCAAGCGCTTTGCAAGACTCAGGGAATACCCCTATTGCGTTTTTTGACCTGTGCAATTAAAAAGTGCATCCCGCCTGTAGGCGGGCTTGGGTAGTTAGCACTAAAACAACATATGATAACCAGTGAAATTCAAATATTGTTTTATTGAACGAAAATTAATGCGAATAATTAAGGTACTAATATTTACGAATATGACGAGTTAAAAATCAAGACTTTTTTGTGGAATTACAAAGATTCAAACGGCACTTTGTGCAGTACGCTTGAGTTTCGGAGTTGCACCCGGCAGTTGGCATCTTTTTTTACCAGATCTGTCGGTGAATGTACACCATGCTCTACGTTGTCATATCGTAAGACCATTGTCACTATCGAAGTCATCCTCGCCATCAGTTTCAAGGTCAGATTCAATTGAAGTCATCAATGCGTCAATTTCAGCCTCCGAAAGGGCCGACAAATCGTAATATTCTTTACGTAGTGACGTTTCTAACAAAAACAATGAAAGATAACATATTTTAAAACACAAAAAAAAAATTAAACACTATGCTAAAACAACGATACACAGAAAAATAACACTGCCCAAAAAAAATCACATGGCTGCCAAGGACTCCCTACAGAGTGGCCAAACAATTTTTAGGTAAATATCGCAGTCGATAAAGAAAATCTTTTTATATTCACTGATAATTTTTTCTACTCGCTGCGACCACAAACAATTCTTATTTTGATTTTAGAAAATACACTTTTTCGCGAATGCGAATGCATTCCCCGCTTAATTGTCCCCCATATAATTGATTTCCCCGCTTATTTGAATTACTCCATGGGTAAAAAAAATATTGCATAAAAAATCCATGTAAATTTTCCCGCATAATTAAACCCGGTCAATTGGTTTCCCCCGTATAATTGGTTGAAAACATGTGGCATTGAAAAGAGATATACCTTCATCTTTGCTCGGTCAATTGTTCCTTACGTTTATATAATTTTTTATAACAATTATCTCTAAAAATGTGAGGACATGTAAATATACTTATTTACTTACGAACGAACAATAATAAATACAAATTTTTTTATTCCTTGTATTTTTTTTTACCCGAGCGCACTTGTGCACAGGGGTATTATAACTTTGTTCACATAACGGTTGTTTGTAACAGGCAAAACGAATCGAGATAGATATAGACAAATGTATAATGTAATGATCAGAATGAAAAGAGAAATGGATTAAGCGGTGACTGTCTGTCCGTCCGTCCGTCCGTCTGTGCACACGATAACTCGAGTAAAAATTGAGATATCTTAACGAAACTTGGTATGTGCACTTCTTTCGGGCGTAGGACGGATGGTATTGAAAATGGGCAAAATCGGACAATAACCACGCCTACCTCCCATATAACGGTAATTTTCAAAAATACGAAAACTGCGATATTTTACTAAATACTAAAGATAATTCACTCAAAATTGATATTTGCGATAATTTTTAGACGAAAAATAAGAATGTTATAAATTTGTGGAAAATGGGCGTAGCCACGCCCACATATGGTTACTTGTATATATCTTGGTAACCGCTGCACCAATTTCTTCCGAACTTGGCACAGTTGTTAGGCTTGCTACCGCATACTAAATTGCCGAAAATTTTTAAAATCCGACAATAACCATGCCCACATCCCATTTAACGGTAATTGAGAGAAATACGAAATCTTCGATAAATCAGTAAATATTAAAGCTAATTTATTCAAAATTGATGCTTGCAACAATTCTTTACCATGAAATATGTTTATGATAAAATTTTGGTATATTCGGGTATAAAAACAAACGCCGTTTTATGGCATTAGTAAAACAAACTAGAGAATTCTTTTCGCGATAACTTTAATTTGCGTGGTTTGGGAACAAATTGACAAACATAGATATTGTCGCCTGGAAAAAAGGCTATTTTATATTACTTTCGACAGGTTTTGGGAAATTGCGATTGAAAGTGACAAAAGAGCAGATTAGCTCAAGCAATGCCAGTTGTCAACAGTCGTTGCTTGAGATCATCTGCTCTTTTGCTAGAGTGCCAGGCCACTTTCTCAAGTTGGTGAATACCACTACATATTGTATTGTGAATATGTAAACTGCTATTTTGACTGAAACAATACAAGTCAGGTTTTAACTTTTATATTGACCGAAAAAATAAAAGTCAATTTTTAACTTTTATTTTTGACCGAAAATAAAAATTTTAACTTTTATATTTGACTGAAAAAATATAAGTCAAATTTTAACTTCTACTTTTGACTGAAAAACTATCAGTCAAAAAATAACGGTAATTGCTAACTTTTTTGAAAAAAGTAAAAGAAAAAATAAATTATATAGGATTAACATTCCTTGGCTAACAAGCATCACATTGCTATACATAAATGTTAAAAAGACCAATTCTTTCCGACTTTCTTTCGGTCCCTGATTGAAGTTCGGAATGCAATTTCTCAAAAAGGCGACGATAGATATTTTCCAAAGTCTCAGACAATGTTATCTAATAGTTCACGAAATTCTTAAATTATTTAATTTTGATTTTAAAGCCTCTTTATTTAACTTTAATTTTTTAGTGGTGTATAGTTCTCTTGAGGCACTGCTGCCCTTACCGTCAGTTAGTGTTTCTCCTGTAGACTAAAAAAAACCGGATGCTGGTATGACAATGAGTGGGGCGCGACGAAAATTGAAGGCGGCAGAGATTTAAGCACTTGGTTCTTTTCACTGCCACAGGATAGTACGCCACCAGTACCTTTGTTGAAGAGATTCTATAATGTTGAGTTCCCTGACACTGAATGCTGGTTTGATTCCCTCGCTGAGACCGGACTCACACATTGTCGATTCTTCACTGATGACTTAAAAACTGACTCTGGGTCTTTTTCGAGTTTAATGGAGATAAGCTTCACTTTTCTGTAGGGGAATATGCTTCGGTCTTCCAGGCTGAGGTAATTGCCATGGACTAAGTGTGGAACATAGGTGGAGGGGAAGGAGTTTACGTGACTGCAGTGACAACCAAGCTGCACTTAAGGCATTGACCAGCCCTCTATTTAAGTACTTCCGAACTAGTTCGGCAATGCAAGTCTCGACTAAAATATGATGGTGAACATAACGAGGTTGTTTTACTCTGGGTGCCAGGTCACTCTGGAGTACCTGGTTATGAGACATCTGATCATTTGGAAGGTTGGCTCAGACCAGGCATTCGTCGGTCCGCAACCAGTGTTAGCACTCCCACCTTGGGCAATCGAAGCCACCATCAGGAACTGGGTGAATACTTCGCTCATAAATGACTCAGGGGCATCGAGGCATCCCAAACTCATGTTGCCTTCAATCTCCCAAGGTGTATCTAATTTTTTGCTCTCACTGAGCAGACGACACTGCAGACAACTTGCTGGGCTGCTGACTGGTCACTACGCGGAACAAACACCTGACTGTGATAGACGTAAATGACAAGTCCATTTGCCCATCTTGCCTTGAAGAAGATGAGACGATGGAACACTTTTTGTTCTTCTTGCTTGCTTGTTTATTTGCCATCGACTTTTTTAAACTCGTTATTAACTCTATTGTCAGTTTCTGAACTAAAAGTTTGGCGTAAAAAGCTTAGCCATTTTGATGTTTTAACTGCGACTGAAATGTCAACTCTTAACCCTATACTATTCAAAATTTTTTTTTTCATATAAATTTTCAATTGTGTGCTGTGCGACTGATTTTAAATACATAATAAAATGAAAAGGAATTGCGAGCGGTGCGTTGTGTTTGTCAAGAGCCTGGACAACAAACTTGTGCGTTATTTTAAACCTTCGAATTGTCAAGTGAAGCGACAACGGTGGGCAAATTGCTGCGATGTTTCATAAGGAGACTCTTCACGTGTGGTCGTGACTTTATTTGTTGCCTATCGCAGGCGAGTATTTCTAAGGGCCGGTTGTTCAATGTCTGATTAACACTAATCGGAGGTAGAAGCTCTGGTTCAGTACAACGACTGCTTTATCGATCACATGTTATATGCATGATGTCGAAAACGTCGATAATGATGTTTAACCGGCATGTAGTGATAACCCAGACATTGAACAACCGGCCCTAAGTGGACGCGTTTGGTCCCAGGTGCAGGACCGATTGTGAAAAGAAAATCTCCCTTTCATATACATACACGGATAGGCCAAATTTCAAATAGTGGTCTGATAAAATCTAAACCAGTATTCCTTGTTGACATAAAGAAACTGAAAATAATTTTTAATAAATTTTATGGAAAGGAAATTTCGAATAGCAAAAATTTAATAGCTAAATTATTGAAGTTAAGGTCTGATGTAAATTTAGAAGAATCAAACTTTTTTTAATGGCTAATACACTTCAGAACTAAGTATTTGAATAAAAAAACAAATGCTCAAAAACATTGGGATAGTAAAAGCAAGAAAATTGTCAAGACGGTTTTATAAATGAGTGTGTTTCATTTAGTGCGTAATTTTGTGTAAGTATGCATTTCCACATTTACATTAAACCGAAAATTCAATAAATAAAATGAAGCTGATTCTAATGAGATTTTAAATATTTTCATATTTACAAAAACTTTCATTTCAAAGATGTTGAGTTCTATCAAATATGGTAAATGCATAACAAAGGGTTAATTTCTTTGTTTACATTTTTTGACATTGCAGTCAGGTATGAGAGAGCCCGACTGAATTGTCACTTCTACCTTGTTGAATATGCCTTGGCCTCACTTTAAAACCCGGAGCGATAAAAATAAAAATGATGGCATAAACACAAATAAACTATTTTACATACATATACTCCATGTGCAAAGTCATGAGAGAGGCGAACATTTGATGAGTTTATGGTGGATGATAATGACGCAAGCAAAGCTGATGATTGGTTTTATTTAAGGTTATATTTTTTAAACTACTTTCTAAGCTCAACAAAAGCATAGAGAAAATTTTTACAATTAGGATTCATTCTTATATGTATGTATATAAAAAAAAATACCTAAAAAGGACAATGATTTTTAGTTTTTCATGAACAATTAACAAAACGATTATTATTATATTACTAGGCAACGTGGGTGAATTAATCTGCTCTATGACGAAATCTTTTGAAAGTTGTATGTTGATGATGAAAATTGTGATGAAGACAATGATGAGGATAATTATGATAATGATAGTGATGATATTTAGTTTGTAATTATTGATGATAATGATTTTAACAAACTATCATTAATGATAAATATTATTTTTAGAAACAACAACTAAAGTTTCACTTTTTTTCGCTCTTTTATAATGCCATAAAAACCTCAATAAAAAAAAAATTCCCATTAAGCTATTTTCGGATTTGTCTTTTTTTGCTTTATTTGGTCCTAGTTATATAAATACATCAAAATATTTTAAATTAAATGTACGTATGAATCGATCTCCAGGTTCAGTGTCGATTACCCCACTGTGCAGCGGCTGAAATTCAAGCACTATAATAAAGGAGGGTTGAGGTGAGATATGGTGAGCTTTGATAAGGTGAGTTGAGAGGAGGTGAGATGGGTAGGTACGTCTCTTTAATTCAGTATCGATACTAAAGCATACATTTATGAGAAGCATTTCCGTCGCCAACCATGTATCTTTGCATACATTTTTTGGCTTTATATTAAACTAATTTGAAATTTTATTAACATAATTTTTAAATACGTTAAATACGTAATCCCTTATAGATACGTTTAAAGAATG
The DNA here is from genome assembly GCF_001687245.7 of Rhagoletis zephyria. Classification (NCBI taxonomy): domain Eukaryota; kingdom Metazoa; phylum Arthropoda; class Insecta; order Diptera; family Tephritidae; genus Rhagoletis; species Rhagoletis zephyria. The sequence goes on along the minus strand of NW_016158573.1, from coordinate 36,558 downwards.
TATAGTTTAGCCGTAAAAGGTATGTAAAAAAAACGGGTTCACATATTTACATATAAGATTATACAGTCATATTAGAAATATTTTGTTACAAAACTTAACACCTCTGACTCTTAAGTAAGCATTATTTGTCTGTACATATTTGAAAAATATCTGTTTTTTTATTGTGGCTTAATGTGCTTGCAAAGTGAAACTTAAAATATTTTAATGTTGGCACTTTTAGCACTAATGGTGTCGGAATATTTAATTTCGACTTTCCACTTCAGATTTGGACACCTGCCATTGCAACCTCCTGCCAAAGCAAAGCACGAATAGGAAAAAAAAAACTCACTAATAAAGTGGCAATACGCAGCAGCAGAACAGCTACAAATGGGGATGAAAACAATTTACACAACACAAGTCTTTCTAACCATTTTTTTTATACGTTTCGGCGTTTCTGGGGTGATTTACAAGCTTGGGGAAGAGCGTGATGAAAATTTGTTAATGTGGTCGACGACAAAGTTGTCAGTGAAAATGCACCCCTGTAATCATGTCAGCACATACATTGTCCACCAATAAAAGCTTCGAAATACGGAAATCGCAACTTCAAATGGGAAATAAAACCACCCACATCGCTAATGGGTATTTAGGTATGTTGTTTACGTAGGTGTTAAGAGCGAAGTGTTGTGAGTTAAAATTGTTTTAATGCCGTAAAAATTTATGTAAATTGCGCTCTTTTTGCATATTTAAAAAGGTATTACACAAGTACTCTACTAAAGTAATTAACGTTTTTTTTTTTTTGTTACTACATACATATGTATGTATGTATGTATGTAAATGTTACATGATTTTAATCCCATAATATACATAGGAATATCATGAAAAACGAAAACAATTTCTTATGAAATTTAAAAAAAATTGGCCCGTAGCCATAGTCATAATTAAAACATCATTTACATGTATGTATGTAGTTAACCTGAAACTTTAAGTTTAGTGCAAATTTTTAAACACAGTCATTCATATGAAATTAAAAAGGCACTTTTAGAATTTCCATAAGGTCAACCTGGGTTAATTGTTATTTATTTAAGAGCATACCTACCTACTAGGGCATTCGATTACTCGACTTTTTTCAAAAAATTTCCGAGTTATTCGAAAATATACAATTTGAAAAAAAAAATTCGGTGGGCGATTTTGAAATTAAGAAAAAACCGAATAAACCGGTTTTATTTTACACACACTCAGAAAAAAACATTCCTTGATGCTAGGAAAAAAGTATATTGTTCTAAGAAAATATTACCTTGAAATGACTACAAAGACCTGGTTGACTTAATATTAGGGCTGCCAGACGTCCCGGTTTTCCCGGACATGTCCCGGTTTTAGACTATTTGTCCCGGTGTCCCGGTCCAACCTTAAAATGTCCCGGCTTTCGTTTAAGTGTCCCGGTTTTCGATTTGATTGCACAAATTTTGCCTAAAAACGACTACACTGAGAGAAAAAACGCGTTGTAATATTGAGAAAAATTTTATGAATTTACTGGGGAAATAAGGCATAGTAAACATGAATATTTTTTATTTGATTATCGTTTCGAAATGTTCGTACTAAAAAACAATACTTTCATACCACGCACACGTGGTGTTGAATCAAACTGAACATTTAAATGCACATTTACATGTCTGGCTGTAGCTGAGTGCACGACGATGCTTGCCACAATTTGCTAATTTCCAGAGCGTCAGGGTTCAAATCCCATTACAGACAGCATGGAATTTAAATATATATTTTTTTAACTTAAAAGAAGCTCGGCCAAACACGTAGAAATCGCTTAGGCGCCGAGCATTCGTTTATTTGAACCAAATATGACATACTGTTCATACCCAAACTTTGGATATACTTTTGAAACTATCTGGGGGGCTTCGAAAAACCTAAAAGTTTTATTCAGCAGTCAAGCTTTCGAAATGAAATAACCGGTTTGTTCGATCAAAAATCCGGTTTATAATCAAGACTTCAAAAAAATCGCCTACAAATTTCCAAAAAAAAAACGGTTGAAACCGGTTTTTAAAAATTGAGTCAATCACCCTAATAGATACAGATGGCTCGAAATTCGACGGTAAGGTGGAAAAGAGGGGGTTTCTCACGAATCCCTCCCCTGAAAATCTTTTTTAAGTTACCAGACTACTGCAGCTGAGAAGAAGCTTGGAACCGAAATTCTAGAAAGATATGTCTTAACTTTATGTAATAACGAGGCTGCAATCAAAGCTCTGAACGCTTTCACGTTTTACTCAAACATTGCGCTGGACTGCCGTCTATCTCTATAGGGACTTTACTAACCTATTTTCAGTAATTTATTTCCAATAATTACTGAAATATTCTAGTTTTTGCACTTTTTAAAAATATCTCAACTATAACAATACATTTTAAACCAACCAGGTATTTACCCTATAAACATTTTGGCGAACGTTCGAAAATGACCTTCGATATCCAGTATGCATATTGGACTGAGAGCGAACTCATAACCAACCTTAGTTTTCCAACGTTCATAGTAAATTGGAAATTCACTCGAGATGGGTTCGAAAAAAAATGGAAACCAGAGTAACAAGAGAGAGAGATAGTGAAATCTAGCTCATTCTCCAAGGGAATATAAGACAATTACAATCTCTCATTAAAATTTCAATTCGATAATGGGCTGGATTTCGAATTCATAACGAGGGGAAAATACATTGGATAACGAGGGTTCCGTTTTGCTGGAGAATGGGCTTGTTTTCGAATCGAATACTAACCTATTGCACATTCGTTATCGAAAGTGAGACTCGAAAAAATGTTAGTTTTCCAATCACTTTCGATTCGAATTGCTAACCAAGCCCAATGTTTATTGGGTATATTTATTTTACAGCTCAGAGATATATATGTCTTTTAGAAGAATTTTAAATTTTTACAGAAGCAAAGCGTCTATAGAGTTAGGTAGATATATATTGGTAAATCGATTACTGAGATAAAACTTGTTTTCATAAGCCGCACAAAACAATTCCCATTTACGCACTGTCTTTTTTCCCAACGAGAAAAGTTTACTTTTCTTTAGTGACAATTATACCATCGAGTACGTTATATATGCAAACATTCAAATTAAGTGAAAAAAAAAATTTTGTTTCCTTCTGTAAATTTTTGCAATAAATTCAAATTAAAACATTTTTATTTTATTCGTTCCAGTCATTCGTTTTGTGTTTAGTTTGTGAATGTACATAGCTTTTTTCTATGCACGATTCATTTCGTTTGTTGGTTTTTCTGTAAACGAGTGTAGTGTACGATTGCCAAAGTGAGCTGAGGTGTTTTGTTTTAAAAGCAAATACTGGATTTGGTACTTTGTTTTTCATTTCCGATGCCTCTGGCGTTTAAAAGTTGATTAAAGCTACTGGGAGGAATCCCAACTCTCCCCAACCAAATGTTTATATGCGAAGTCATTTCTTAACTGGTTATTGTGGCGTGTAAAAGTTAAGCAATAGATACTGAACACTGTATAAATTTTTTTGCAAAAAATACATATAGACACGTAAATAAAAATGTTTTCGACAAATTTGTTATATGGAGATTGAAAACGTTGTAGGGAGAACAAAATACATTAAAAGTAGAACGAAAAGCAACATTCTTAAGGCTGGTTCCAAATAGAGGAGGCTTCATTATAGAGAAGTTTGACTGTATTTATTCTAAAGAGGTATACTGAATATGGCCAGCTATTTCAAAGCTCAAAGAAATACATTTTAGGTTGGATTAGGTTAAAGTGGTCGCGAAGAAACCTCCACCAACCCCTCCGAAAATTGAAGATTACCGTTCCCTTCTTCTAGTAATCCTGTACTACCCATTCCTCTCTTAAGGGAATAAAGGTAAAGAAGGAGCTTATGGGAGCCATTTCGGAGGCGCTGTAATCTATGTATTCAGGGCGAAGTCAAAACCCTCCAGATCTCCAGAGTGTTACCACCCTGTTTCTCTGAGCCTGATGGGACAATTTTGTCTAAAATGTCCGCAGGCGCCGCACAGTGTAAGATTTGACCCATCTAGCTGCTTTTAATTCTGTAATTCGAAAACTATTGAAGATAGATTAATAAAATTTTGCACAAGGTACGTTATAAGATAGGCGAAGCCTTTTGCAAAAAATTGGTCATTTAGAGTTACTGCCACGCCACCCTATTATATAACTGCAATTTTTAATACGGCAAAAACTGAAATATTTAACTAACTACAAAGGCTAAAATGCCCAAAATTGATATTTAGAATTTCCCTATAACAATGAATTATAAACTGACAAAAATGGACTTAAAAATAAATATTTTTTTTTTTAATTATGGGGGTGGAAAATATCGATAAAAAATCAGTTGGGGCAACGAAATTCCGTTATAAGTTCAATATTTCTTGATCTATTTACAAAAGTGGGATACTATTGGAAAGGTTGTGAATTAGGCTTTCTCTATTCAAAGCGGAAATACAAGAATTTGTCTCGGCCGAGATGAAATTCAAATAAATTACTCGAAGAAAATGAAATTCCTAGTAGGCCTGAAAAATGAAAATTTCATCAAAACCTGCACTTTCCAGCAGCTAAAATTGTGTTGTTTAAAGTCAAAGAGGAGTGGTAAATAAACTGAGATACAAACTTTATCGAATAGTGGCGGATAACGAGTTTGCGGGTCTAATGAAATTAATAAATTGCTAAAAATAAATCTAAATTAACAACGTTTTACTTTAACATGTAATACTCAGTCCTAGTTTACTAAAATCCCGAAAATGTATATTCATTAAAAAGAACATACCTAAAAAATAAGACGAAAATGGTATTTTAGCAATTGTTGCATAAATCACAAAACACCGACAAATTAAACATTGCGATTCAGTTCCAAATATACAATTTTAAATAATACTGCGCTCGGTAATCTTCCAAATCGAATCCCGTCCCGCCCTACACTTTGGTTTAAATTTTTTAATTGTTATTGTTTCGTCTTTAGCAGACATTTCTAAAAACATTTTTGACGTTGTTTTGAAATTTGGCGACATAAAATAATGTAATTAATATTTTCTAGAATATGGAAATAATACACTGTGCGCCGTGCTCAACATGATGTTAAGCACCAGTGTAGGTCTGGTTCCTAATGCCCTTCTAATTCCGATTAAGGCGATTCGTTGTAAACGCTCCAGTTATTATACAGGTATAGCTTTCTCCAGTGAATTCCACCAGGCAAGGGCTCCGTGAAACAAGATAGACTTAATTCATAGAGCTAATGAACTACTACGGAGGAGAAGCTCGGCCAAACACTAATATATGTTAAAGCGCCAATCTATTATTATTATTATTAATGAACTACTTTTACCGCTAGTTCCCCTACAGCAGTACAAGGCAACCGACGCCTTTCTTACCCTTTCCTCAATGATAGACTTCCACGACAGCTTCCTATCCAGGATCAAGCCTAAGTACTTGGCCCTGTCTGAAAGCCGCAGACGAACACCCTGACTCGAGGGAAGGGCCACAACGGGTATCTGGTACTCCCTAGAAAACAAGAGTAGTTCAGTCTTGCTGGGATTTCAGGTAACCTTGAGCCAGATAAAAAAGGGTGTCTAGAAATCGTCCCTTAACCAAAAGTTCCACATCATCCACAATCCCCCGACAGCGCACTTTTTCCAGTTCCTGTATTGAAAGCTCTGCCAACGCTGTGCACCACTGCTCTAGATGGCCGTTAACAGCCGCAATCCAGAGCAGAGGAGAGAACATCACCTTGCGGAATGCCAGACTGATATGCCTCCTCCGGCCTCCGGGATGAGCGCCACACTGACTACTCTCCAAGCCTTGGGGATGTACCCGGTCCTCATGCAGTTCGCATAAATGGAGGCAACCAATTGAATGGCACCTCCACCCACCCAGGCACCCTTTACAGCTGCGCAGGTATGATGCCATCGGTCCCCGGCGACTTGAAGGTTTTAACTGAATTTACGGCCCAGGCTATATGACGATCGTCCAGAAGATCGGAGTGAAACAGGACCCGAACTACAAATTATTGCAAAGAAGTACATTTGAAGAAGTACAAAGTACAAGAGCTAATAAAGAAGTACTGTACTTCCGAAAGAAGTACGGTTGGTCACATTAGGTATACTACTTACATACTTACTATGTATGTACGTATATACATGCAAATATGTGTACAAATGTATATTTTAGTTACCCATGTGTCAAAATATATGTACATATGTACATATGTTTGTATGTATGTATGTATGTATGTACGTACATACATACGTCGTTGATGCTTCATAATTTGTGGTCTTTTCTGTCCCCCATAATTTTGATTTTATTATGTATTTGCGCTTCACATATTCACTAATTAGCTTATATTCCTATTGAAATTGAAATTTCTCTCATAACTATTCAGTTTAATTGTTTGCGGTCTACTGAATTAATTATAAAACCAACTTTTTAATTCTAATTAGTGCAGATCAAGCTCAATGTTTTCACTTCCCTTATGTAGCGTCATGGTTTCTTAAATTGCGGTCTCTTGACGGCCGGAAATTTGTCATCCGAAAACATTTGTATATGCGTAAATAGATGTGTATGTACATATGCATAATTGTACTGATGAACACTGTAATGATTTTCAATAACAAAACTTAATAATAAAGTTATTTAGGATATGTAACAATATCAACGGAAATAACGTCAATTGACACTATTTCCCATAGTGATGCGAAATAAAATCCATTGACATAATTACCTTCTGGTTTGAAACAGAGTGCATTTTTTTATTAACGGTACCTGGTCACACTGGCGAAAAGTTTTAAAACACCGTGCGATACCTAAAAATATGTATAATTTAATATAACGCACAAAACTCAATCCAAATGAGTTAATTGAATTATTGAGAAACGCTCTTATGTTTCAAGTTATCAACATGAACATCTTGATTGATGATAAATTACATTACACCATTGAAAATTGCTGTCGTACCTGTCCTTGCACGCGGTTAGCTAATGGTTTTGGTGTGATTGCCTAGCAGCAAAATATATCCTCATACCTCACACCGCACACAGCGGAAGCAAGGCCGTAAAGGCTAACGTGGATGTATGCATATACATATACACATGTATGTATGTATGTACATATGTATGTCCATATGGAAGTTTGGGCGAGAAGCGACGCGACAGAGTTCTAATTTGAGGTACAGTTTCAACAAACACTCTTCGAAAAGGGATAATCAACTATGTACATTTCCAAATAGGTTCTGGTCAACTTAATGTGATTGATGACTTATTTTTCGCTTGTTTAAGTACTTCGATACTGTCTCGATAAGCACGGAATAAGTAACATCTATTTCGAATTAATTTACTGATGACATATTCGTGTCGAGTGTAGTATTTAACAGTGAAAATCATATATTTTGTGCGTATATGATTGAATAAATTTTAATTTGGTAGATTATTTCTTCGTTTATCAGCCTTTAGGAACTACGGTTTAAGTACGGCGGCCATATGTTCCAATGTTAATTGCAAAGCAACCTTCTTTTTCTGAAAAATTAACTTATAAATTCACATGTACATTAGTATTTAAGCGTATTTTTATCACGCGTAAATGTTTGTATGAGCTACTCCTCCAATTTGTAGTGTACATCTCGGTGCGACTTCTTTGATCACTGACCCATTGCCTCAAGTTGGCCTCAAGTCTTCACAGCAGAGCGTACAAACAATTTGGCTCACTGAGACAACTACGCGATTAAGGCATGATACCAAAATCAATTTATTTATAAAAAGTAAAATATAAGAGATTATATTTACACTTACGTATAGTATTTATACATATATACACATGTGTATACATATATACTTATGTAAATTTATATACAAGTCGGTCGGATTTCGTAAAAAAACATTATGTCATGTGTCCGTTTCGCTTCAAATTTTTGTATGGGTACACTCAGAAAAAATTCGGGCAAATATATTCCTCTCAACACATGATTTGGTAATTATAAACAAATAATGTAACTATAACCAAATCATGTGTTGAGAAAAACATATTTAGTTGACGTAACTAAACTCTTTTCTCAGTGTACTATACATCAAATAAGCTAACACGTATTAGAGGAATTTTTTTTTCTTCGGAGATATGATCTGTCAAAGTTCGAATTTTTCATGTACTTCCTGAAATCGTTATATCTCGGGCTCTACTTATCCCGGTACTAGATGCCTTAATCTGAACAGAAACAGATAATAAATGAAAACCCTTCAAAGCGATACCTTTTGCTAACAGTGCCGACAGTAGCTGTAGAGGATTGGGCTTTATTTCATAAAAAAAAGAAACAAAAACTGCGGGCGCTATTGCCTTTTCGAAAAAGAAATTAAGCTTGCGGACTTCATTTCCTAAAAAATTAAATAAAGCCCGCGGGCGTTATTTCATCTTTATTGTGGCTCTTGCCTTCATTTTATTTAGAATATGTATATCCCAAACCCCCTGTTCTAAATAAAAACTAACTAATATAATAATATTGAACTAAATACTTGTTTTACTTTATTATACGAAGAAATTGAAATTAAAAAATTTAAAACGATTGGTCGAGCTCCTCCTCCGATTGGCGGTGTGTGCCTTGATGTCACAAAAACCACTCGACCACGGCGGATGTTATTCTGCCCTTTACTCATTTTTGTTGTTTGCGAAATTTTTCAGTCGCCTTCTCCGTTAAAACAACCCGTGCGTCATCCACATCACCACATTATTTCTGCGGAGTGGGTACACAAACAACCCCAACTCCTCATCGCACATTCTTAAATAAATTTTCCGGCGTAATGGCGAGGGGGGAAGCGAGCCTGTTAGCGCTCAACCGCGGCGATCCGCGTTTGCGCACCACCACTGAAAAACCTATGACGCTGAGAACAAATATGCGCATCGCATTGAAGGCTAAAAAAACAGTAACAATTTAGCTTTAATTTCCAATAATTCGCTTATCCGTTACATATTGGCAAAAATACCGTTCGATTTTATGCGTATGCTGCAGAAAGGAATTTAACGCAGAACTACACTGTGTGCAAATGTATGCCTGTACACTGAGGGGAAAAATTTAGAATTAAAAAAACGTGCTAAATTTAAAAACTACGCATACGAAAGTGCACCACCAACCCAACTCGTTTTAAATTCGAATGTACGTTATAAAATATGTGGTTGTGAAGTGCATAGATGATTTTTCGTCATTAAGAAGAAAAGAAAATCAATTTTATGTTCCGTCTGATGGTAATTGAACCCGTACCCTCTTGGCCGCAACCAATTGTATCAAGCGTCCTTACATACGCAGCTACAGCCATGTGTTTTCAAATGTTGAGTTAGTGCATTATGTCATACCATGTATGTACGTGTGTGTTGTCACCGCCCTGTAGGATCTCGAAATAGACTTAGAGCACATCACAAACTAGACTGCAAGTGATTGTAAGTAGTCCAAAGTTTGGTCCTAGAACATGTAAAATTATACTACACATTTAACATTGAATGTCCTAGGCTCGCATCAATTGTGCGCTTCTGCATTACATTGAAACCAATTTCGGATGTAAAAAAAAATAAAACTTGCGCCAGCTGCGAATCGAACCGAGGTTCTCAGATTTTCTAAGCGAATACTCTCTCTACATGCCAACGCCGCACATGAAAATTCGTTGACTAAGTGCCTACATATCAGTAAATCGTTAATTTTAACCGTTGTCTACTACTGCGTGACATTGTAACTAATTTTAGAAAAAAATTCGTGCCCTATGCATTACATTCGGACCACTTTTAGTACAATTCACCTGTTTTACATTCTTCTTCTTCTTCTTTTTTGGCGCTGTAACCGCCTAAGCGATTTTGGCCGAGTTCAGCAAAGCACGCCAGTCGTTTCTCCTCTGTGCCAACTGACGCCAATTGGAAACGCCAAGTGAAGCCAAGTCCTTCTCCACCTGATCTTTCCATCGCAGTGGGGGCCTCCCTCTTCC